>NW_027670190.1:0-81088 GCF_964188305.1 Podarcis bocagei
ATTGATCTATTTCCGATTCTTTCTGGGGCCCCTGTGCGTAAAGCTCTTTGAAGTATCTGTGGAAGCACTTTCTTATTTCTTCTGGTTTCTGAACTATTTTTCCTTGAATCTCCAAGTTTGTAACCGTATTTAACTTTTGTCTTTTTTTCAACTGCCAAGCTAGCAACTTTCCACATTTATTTGCTGATTCAAACGATCTCTGCTTCATTTGTTTGATTTTCCACTCAATCTCTTGATTGATCAATTTCGAATATTGTGCTTGATGGAATTTGATCTCTCTTAGCACCTCTTTTGACTTCGGTTTGGTTCTCAACTTTTTCTCTCCTTCACTTATTTTCTCTAAATTTTTTTCCTTTTTTCCATTCCAAAATTTTCTCTTTATTGTATTCTGTTGTATCAGAAACCCTCTCATTACAGCTTTACTTGCATCCCAGATTGTTCTTTTCTCCACCGTAGTGTTCAAGTTTATTTCAAAGTAGTCCTTTAGCGTTTTTTGGGCCTTCTTAACAATCTCTTGATCTCTTAGCAAGGTGTCATTCATTCTCCATCTGAAGGATCCAGTTGGGAAAAGTCTCAATTCCATTTTTAAGGCATTATGGTCGGAGCAGGTTTTTGGGCAGATTTCCACTTTTCTTGTTTTCGGGGCCAGCCCTCTAGATATCCAAATTTGGTCAATTCGTGTCCATGACAAGTGGGCCTCAGAGAAGAAGGTTCCTTCTTTACCCAAGGGGTTCCTTGTCCTCCAAATGTCAATCAAGTCCATATTGTCTGTCATTTCAAAGAAGGTTTTAGGGAGTCTGCCGTCTGTTGTTAAGTTTTGATTTTGGGATTTGTCCATATTTGTAGACACCACCCCATTCATATCTCCCATCACAATAATGTTAGAATAGTCCAAATAGTCCATCATTGTCTCATGCAGCTTCTTATAGAATTCTGATTTTCCATCATTTGGCGCATAAACTCCTAATATCAAAATCTTTTCCCCTTGTGTTTGGATTTCAATTGCGAGAATTCTTCCATGATCATCTTTGAATAAAAATTTTGGTGACAGGTTCTCCTTTGCATAAATTACAACGCCTCTTTTTTTAACTTTGTCTGATGAGATAAATTCTTGGCCAAGTCTTTTATTGATTAATACTTTCCTGTGGAGCCTAGTCACATGTGTTTCTTGAAGGCATATTACATCCAATTGTTCTTTTTTTAGGATATGAAATATCCTCCTTCTTTTTTCCGGAGAATTCCCGCCATTTATGTTCCAACTAAGTAGCTGCAGAGACATCCTGTTCTATTTAAGATGTTCTTAGGATGGGGTGCCTTCCTTTTGCTCAGATCCCGAGGGTGCAGGCGTTGGCCCGCTTCCAGGCAATATTGGTGCTGGTAAAACTGGAAGCCAGTCCACTCCTTTTTGGAGATCTTCTCCGTGGTCGTGAAGGAACTTTTGGTTATCTTCAGGTGTTCTAATTTTAACCTTCCTTTCTTTGTAGGTGAAGGATAATCCTTGTGGAAACTCCCACCTATAGGGAATTGCGTTGTGTCTCAGCAATTTTGCTAGTTCTGTATAGGTGGCTCTGAGGTCCAGCAACTGTCTCGGAGTATCTCTATAAATTTCCACCCTTTTGTCTTGTATTTCAATTGCTTTTTTGAAGTGAAGACCTAGGATCTTGTCTCTCTCTTCCTTTGATCTTAAAATTATCAAACAGTCTCTGGATCTGTCTTTCCTTACCAATCTTCCCAGTCTATATGCCGAGACAATCCTGAAATCTGTATCTTCCTTTAAACCCCAGAACTTCGAGAATTCCTGTGTCAAGTATCCAATCAAGTCTCCTTGCTCGAGTTCCGGGGTGCCTCTCAATTTGATGTTACTCTCGCGATTTTTCAGTTCCACCATTGACAGATAAACTTGTTGTTCACCCACCTGTTTGTGCAGGGGCTTAACTTCTCCTTTTATTTCTTCAACTTCTTTTTGTAAAGCTCCCACTTTCTGGATTGCTTCTCCAGCTAATTCCCGATTTTCCGCTGTTGCTCCTTGCAAATTCTCTATGGCTTGCGTGTGCTGGGAAACTTGATCAGTCAATTTTTGAATCGAGGAAGTTGCTTTATCTATCTTCAAAGACTGGTCGTCCACCTTCTGGTTTAAACTTGATAGTTGCTCCAATATTTGTTTTAATAGTGTATCTGACCCACCTGCTGCCATATCTTCCTCAGTGGACTTCTCAGTTGTTTCCCCTTGTTCCCTTTGGGTCACCAGTACAGCTGGAACCGACGATCGGCGTCCTTGGGTCAGTGTTGTTTGTACAAATTGTGCTGGTTTTCTTTCCTTTTCTTTTTCCTTGGCCTCTTTAGATTCCTTAGCTTTAGATGCTCTTGTTCTCCCTGCACCACTCATTACACATCTGTCAGTGTTCAAGGTCAGATTGTCTATTGTTCCATGGGAGAGACAAATTCAGTTATAAACAACCAGTGAAGTGGAATTCAAAACAAAAGTCAATTCCCAGGATTTTATAATCCGAAAGCCCTGTAGGGGGAGTGCCACCAAGTTTCAAAGACAAAGAAGGAAGTAATCCGCCATTAAAGTTCCAAATTGTTTCAACTCAGTAAATTCGATAATCCAACAGTCCCTTCAAAGACTCAAAATTCCCCAAAGCACCTTTTAAAGTTCAGCAAAGTTTCACAAGAGGTGCTTGCAACAGTATCACGTCCAGTCTTTTCTGCTCAAATGTATCAGTTATGCTCCAACAAAGTTTTTACAAATTTTTGCAACTGTTTCCGCAGTTTGACACAGTCTCCCTCTCCGGCAGCCCGACGATCTGGCTCTTTAAAAATACGACCCAAAGAAAAGGGGAGGTAGGAGGGAAGCCCCCGTTACTCCTTCTTTTGATCAAAGTCCCTTTCCACCTTCAGTTCAGCAGGAAAAAGAGCAGGTTTAATAGCACGAAAAAGTTAGAACTTCCCACAGTCCCGTTTCAAGCGCTTTCCGCTTTTTAAAGCTTTGCTTTGATCTTGTCAGCAATGTCGGAAGACGGACTTCCCTTTTCTCGTCTCCCATTTTCAGCCAAATTTAACAAATTCTTTGCCAATTTTAAACCCTTTACTCACGGGTATGTTACTTGCAGTTTGGTGTTGGTTTTAGGAAGAAGGATCAGCGCTCATCTGCAACGGCCGCGCGGCTTCACTTCCGCGGAAAGAGCGATGAACTCACAGCACCGCTACCCCTCCTTCACTCCGGGTCTCCTTACGGGGTCCCTTCTGTGTTTTCGGAGCAGCTTCTGGTGCCCGCCGAGTCCCACGGCCACGGGCTCACTCTACCCGTGGTTTATCTTGATGGGTCGTCGCTATGCCGCAGCGAGCGACCCTTTTCCGCGGAGCCCCTCTTCAGAGCTCGAAGAGGACCGCCATTACAGTTTCGCGCCGCCCCCGGAAGTCCTCTGTTGTGTCTTTGTCTCTGACTTAGACACTGCTTTAACCTGCTTTGAGTTGTTAACAATAGCAACACATGCAACAGCTAAGTTAGCAAACTCTTTTGAGTACCTCTTTGGTGGTACACCCTTTGTGACTCTCTCAGACCTGCGTATGAGGTTCTGATCCTCTGTGCTCACTGGTTCAACCTCTGGACTTTGTTGAGAACCAGTAGCAATGGCAAACAGTGGTTCCTCCTTCACCTGTGAAGGTCTATCCATTGTGTGAGATTTTCTCTCAATGACTGTTACAACTGAACTCTCTGAGCTATCACTGTCATCATCAGTACCACTGTAATCTGTGTAATCAGAAAAATCATCATCTGAATTGTCACCTGTGGGAAATGTGTGCACAACTACCCGCTCTTGTACTGGAGCACTCTCAAGAAACTTTGTGAGAATCATCTGACCACATTCAGACAAAATTACTCTGTAGAGACCCTTTTCATTACCCACAAAAATGCCTCTGGCATTCTTTACTCCACCTGGAGCTTCTGTTCTCACATGAGACCCGAAAACCTTAAAATAGTCAACAGAAGGTTTTCTATGGAACAGCTTCTCAAAAGGAGAACATCCCAACTCTGTTGAGACCTTTCTCACCCACATGTGAACATAGGACGCTAGCGACTCGGCCCAATATTCATGTGGCAAATGTGAACTCAGCAATTGTGCATGCATCCCCTTTTGCAATTCTTTGTTCACCCTCACACAGACCCCCCTGTTCCATGCTTCGGTTGAAACAGCAACTTTGTGGTCTATCCCTTTTCCATCCAGGAACTTCTGAAACTTCTGTAACAGAAAAACTTGTTTCTCATCTGTGAAAAGACAATCAATGTTAGCATCATGCATATTTTTAACCTTGTCACAAAACTCCTGAAACCTTTCTAAGGTCTCTTGCGGTTTTTCCATCACAAAAACCCAAGAATAATTAGTAAAACAATCCACACACACAAGGTAATATTTTGCACCGCCTCTAGATGGTTCTAGAGGACCAATCACATCAGCATACACCCGCTGAAATGCTCTGTCGACCTTCTTGGTCACCTTCCTGGTGCTCACACTGGTCACACCTGCAAGAGAGATTTCGTTAGAACCAGAAAAATTACATTTCATGTAATCACTTTGATCAAAAGTCAACAAATACAGTCCATCCTTCTCTCTGGCAGTAAGAAACAGTTCTCCATCTTTGTAGATCTTGCAGCTTTTAGCATCATAGGACAGTTTCAGTCCTTTCTTTGCAATCTGCGACACACTCAGCAGATTAAATCTCAGTTCTGGAACCAGGTAAACATTGTTTATAGTCAAGTTCAGACTCTCAAGATACACAGTCCCAATCCCGGTCGCTTTCAGCTCCTGACCGTTGGCCTGTTTCACAGTGAAGCTTTGCTTCTTCAACGTTGAAAACAGTTCTCTGTGCGGGCACATGTGTTTTGTACAGCCAGTGTCGATTATGAACGCGTTCCCAACATCTGGCGTGGTTCCTTTCGCCATCATAGCCTTTGCAGGTTTCACCTGGCACTTGGTACGGCTTTTGCCTGACGCCTCAGGCTTCGTAGAGCTGCTCTTCGCTCCTCTTGACTGGCGCGGCTTCCTACAGTTTCGCTGTAGATGCCCAGTCTGTCCACAATTGTAACATCGGACAGCGCTCAATGCTACAACTCGCTCCTCAGTAGCTTCAGCAGCGGGGAGATTTGAACTCTGTTCTTCCCTCCCCCTGTCCTTCACTTCCAGTGCAGCTGGAACAGTTCCTTCGCTCCCCCATCTAGGGTCAAAGCTCTCCTCAGTTTTCGATGAGCTCTTAGGAACTTGGCCAGCATCATCCTTGCTCACCCCTTCTGGGGTAGTCGTCTTTCCAGACCATGATGAATAACTGCCACTGGTCAGGGGAGATGAATAAGGCAGGGCTCCCCCCTTCTTGGCATCCATCTTGAAGCCAAGCCTCTGTCTCACTTTCCAGCCTTGCTAAAACTCCAATAGCCTCTGCTGGACTTGTTTACTGCCTTTCCAGGCAAGCTGCAAGCTGTTTCTCAGACCTTGCACAGCATCGAAGACATAGTCAAAACAAAACTTTCGCTTCCCAGGCCCTCTCTCAGAGCCATCTGCGCAGCCAGTAAATTTCCACGTCTCTGACGAGCGTCGCTTAGCAACTGTGCATACTTGAAAGCTTATCTCTAACTTTTAGCCCGAAATGCAGCATACCTTGAGCTCCGTTGCTTGGAAAACATTTTCCTCTGGGTCCAGCCGTCTGTTCAGCTTCTGGCTGCTCTCAGACGCTATTTTCTCCCTTGGAGCAGAGGAGGACAATCCACCAGCCTCTCATGCAGATGTTCGATGAATCGCAACCACCGAAAGCTGCCATACGTCAGTATCTCAGCTCACAGTCAGAGGTAAACTGGCCTTCACGGGCAAACTGAGCGAGATACTTGTTTACCTTCCATCTGCTACTCCCGGCAGGCTAGGTCGTAAACCGGTGATTCTCCTCGTTAGATGTGAGGAGAACACACCCTCTGCTTCTCTCTCCTTGCTTTCCCCCCCAGGGAGGGGAAATGAGACAGACAGGAGTCCTATTTACATGTCTTTTATTCCTGTCATTCAGCAGTACAAAGAAACGTGACTGCACCCTTCAGACTCCATCAGAAGAGTCATAACTCCTCCCCTGTGCTTCTAGCACAGGTCAGATGACACTCTGAGCTAACATCCGGTGCTCAGTACAGAGAATAGACTCCCCCTTTTTCCCAACAGTACAGTTTGAAACAACAACATCCTGTTTTGCATTCCAGCCACCTGCAGCTGGCTTTATCATTGGTGCTTTTTCCCAGCAGATTTGAGCTGGTAACAAACATTTCTGCGATTTTTGGGTGAATGTGCATTCTAACCCGCAAAACACCAATTTGAAATGAGCCCAATCAGAGCTTTATCATCTTCTTTTTATGTAGATGGAACCCAAAAAAACTTTTTTGCTTTCGTTTGGGGTGATGCTGGTGCACACCCAAATAACACCATGCGAATTGAAAAAAGCCCAATCAAAGCCTATTCGTCTTCTTTCTACGCATATGGAAGCGAAAAGATGGTGTTGTGTTATTTTGGTCTCATTACACACACTTTGCGATTTCTGTGTCAATGTGCATTAACAGCAAAGAACACGACTTGAAGTAAGCGAAATCCAAGATTCTTCTCTCTATGTAGTTGGAAACCAAAACAACTTGTTTGGCTTTGTTTAGGCTTATTACACCGTGTCAGGGAACTGCCATCAGAGGCACGGGAGAAGGAGAGGGTCTCGGATTCTGCAGGGGAAGGTCCTAGCACTAGAGGGAGACTTAGCCGGGAAGAAGGGGAAGAGAATGAGTGTAACACCAGGGATCCAGGAGAGCAACGGGACAGGGAGGTGCAGGGGCTCCAGGACTCTTCGTTGGAAGTTAGTGAGGAGAGCCCAAGCACCCTGCTGCCCACGCCCACCCTGCGCAGGAAACTCCTGCGCAGTGAGAGGCGGAAACGATTGGGCGTCAAACAAATCTTATGTTGGCAACGCTTTAAGAAACGCCCACAGTCAGATTCTACAAGTGACTAAGAGCAGCCACGCTACCATGGGCTGCGTAGTCCGGAGGGTTTAACCAGGCAATCCGATGCTCAAACGGAGCAGGATTACGCACGAGTAACTCCCAACCATTACAGCATTCTGACTCACCCTGAAAGTTGCTCGTGCGCAACAAGCAGAAGGGGGCATCATGAGTAAGACCGGAGGAGCTGGAGCCAGGGGAGGGGCAGCTGGAGGCCAATCGCTGGAGGAGAGAAACCACAATTTGGAAGAGCACATAGCCATCCTGACAGCGAGGCTGGAAGAACGACGGTCGCTGGATGCTCAGGGGAAACCCACCCCCATAGTGATGAAGGAGTTACGGGACTTTATCGACAAGAACCTAAAGAGAGGGTTTATAAGAGAGTCAAAAGCAGTGGGGGGCAGTCCAGTATTTTTTGTGGACAAAAAGGACACTGATAAACCGAGGCTGGTCGTGGACTTCAGGGGGGTAAATTTGGTGTCAGAACCTGTGACTTTCCCGATGCCCAGAATCGATGACAATCTGACAAGAGTGAGGAAGGGAAAGAATTTCACCAAGCTAGATCTGAGGGGGGCTTACAACTTAATCCGGATGAGAGAGGGGGATGAATGGAAGACCACCATGTTCACACCCCTGGGGGCCTTTGAATATCTCGTTATGCCTTTCGGATTACAGTCAGGCTCCGCCTGTTTTCAAGCGTTCATGCACCACGTGTTGGGGTCTCTGCTTTACAAGAACTGTGTAGCATTCCTGGACGACGTCTTGATTTATTCGGAAAATGAGGAGCAACATGTGAGAGATGTCAGGGAAGTGCTACAACATTTGCAGAAACACCAGTTGTGGGTCAAGCTAGAGAAATGTCAGTTTCATGCCCGAGAGGTGGAGTTCCTGGGGTACATGCTATCTGACAAAGGCTTAGCGATGGACCCAAGCAAGGTGCAAGCAGTATTGGAGTGGAAGACCCCAAAGACACGAAAGGATGTGCAGAGATTCCTAGGTTTTGGCAATTTCTACCGGACGTTCATCAAGAACTTCGCACACTTGACGGCCCCAATCACGGACTGTCTCAGTAGTAAGAGAAAGTTTGTGTGGACGGAGGAAGCCCAGCAATCCTTTGAAAGATTGAAGAAGGCATTCGCGTCGGAGGAACAATTACTACATGTGGATTTGGAGAAACCTATGAGGTTGGAGACGGACGCGTCAGAAAGAGCCATCGGGGCGGTTCTGTTGCAGCCAGGACTGAGCCAGCAAGAATGGAAACCGTGCGCCTTCTTCTCGAGGAAGCTGAGCAAGTCGGAACAAAACTACACCGTGTACGACCGAGAACTGCTAGCAATTTACGCCGCCTTTCGTCGGTGGCGCCATCTGCTGATAGGGGCGCAGCATAAGATCCAGGTCTGCACAGATCACAAGAACTTGGAATATTGGCGGACAGCACAGGTGCTCAACCAGAGACAGATTCGCTGGGCGCAGGAGTTTTCCAAGTTTTCTTTCGAAATCCAGTATGTGCCCGGCCAGCAAAACGTGAGAGCAAACGCTCTTTCGCGGAAACCAGAGTACTTCGAAGGAGAAGGGCCGCCGGAGACCCGCCACGTCATACCTGAGGACCGATGGGTGTGTGGGGGTACTCTAGTGGGCACGAGAGAACTGGCAGGACTCACTAGGGACGATGAATTCGCCCGGACTAAAATCAGGGAACTCCAAGAGGGGAGGGGAGCACCAGAGGGGTTTGAGGAGAAGGAAGGGGTGTTGTACTACAGGGGGGTGATGTACGTACCGGGGGAGGCTCTAAGAAGAAGGGTACTCAAACAACTACATGACACCCCCACAGCGGGACATTTTGGGCAACACAAAACCATGATGCTGGTGACCCGACAATTTTGGTGGCCACGGGTGAGGGAAGGTGTACGTGAATATGTAAGAGGGTGTGACCGCTGCCAGAGGGCCAAAGGGGAACGCACGATGCCAGCAGGTTTGCTGGAACCCTTACCCACGCCAAACAAACCCTGGGAGGTGGTGTCAATTGATTTCATGACGGATTTGCCCAAATCAAGGGGAAAAACAGCAGTGATGGTAGTAGTAGACTTGCTAACCAAAATGTGCCACTTTATCGCCTGCTCCCATGCGGTGACGGCGGAAGAAACGGCACGGTTGTTTGTAGAACACATTTTTAGGCTGCATGGCGCCCCCTTGAGGGTTTTATCTGACCGCAGAAAACAATTTACTTCCCGGTTCTGGAGGAAGCTCATGAGCCTACTGCAAGTCGAGGTAAGCTTCTCGACAGCGAGACACCCAGAAACCAATGGGCAGGCGGAAAGGGCAAACAGTGTACTCCAGCAATACTTACGCTGCTTCGTTAGCGAAAGGCAGAATGATTGGGTAGAGAAACTAGCGCTAGCAGAATTTGCGTACAATAATGCTGAACATGTGTCCACCAGTATGAGCCCCTTCTTGGCCAATTATGGGTGTCATCCCAGGGCGTTCCCGGGCAATGAGGAACAGAGCTGGAGTGTACCTGCTGCTGAACAGTTTGTGGAAGAAATGGAAGCGTTACATCAACAGCTCAAGATGAACCTAGAAAGGGCTAAAGCCAGTTACAAGAAGCAAGCAGATAAACACCGGAGGGAAGGGGAAACCATTAGGGTGGGGGATCGCGTGTGGTTGTCCACTCAAGGGTTACCCTTTAAGGGAGGGTGCAAGAAGTTGCAGCCCAGAAGACTGGGCCCGTTTGAAGTTATACAACAGATAAACCCAGTGGCGTTCAAGCTCAGGTTGCCCAACAACATGAAAATACATCCCGTGTTCCACAGGTCCTTGCTCTCACCGCACAGAGAGGGGCAGGAATTAGAGGGGCGGGAGGTAGAAGTCTTGCCACAACCACAGGTAGAAGAGAGGGAACACCAGAGCTCGGCCGCAGAGATAGTGGATTCAAGGTGGCGAGGGCGGCAGGTGCAGTACTTGGTGGCGTGGGAAGGAGAGCCCTGGTCGGAAAACACGTGGGTGCCGGCAGAGGCAGTTGGCGACGAGCATATGGTGGAAGTGTTCCACCGACGGTTCCCAGATAAACCCAAGCCCTTAGAGCGATTCTGGGAAGAACAGTTCGGCACGACGGAGGAGGAAGAGAGTTTCGAAGGGTTTTCAGAATCCGAAGAAGAATCGGATTGGGAGAGTCATTCCTTGGGTGGGAACCTTAGCAGGTGGGAAGAGGTGTTCACACCCACAGATGAGGAGGACAGCTCTTTCAGGGGTTTCCTTGGCTCGCCGACCAGAGAAGAGGCTGCAACAGAGCCCCCGGGTCGGAGGGGGAGTGAAGGGGGCCCTGGGAGGGAGGTGGATGTCAGGGAACTGCCATCAGAGGCACGGGAGAAGGAGAGGGTCTCTGATTCTGCAGGGGAAGGTCCAAGCGCTAGAGGGAGACTTAGCCAGGAAGAAGGGGAAGAGAATGAGTGTAACACCAGGGATCCAGGAGAGCAACGGGACAGGGAGGTGCAGGGGCTCCAGGACTCTTCGTTGGAAGTTAGTGAGGAGAGCCCAAGCACCCCGCTGCCCACGCCCACCCTGCGCAGGAGACTCCCGCGCAGTGAGAGGCGGAAACGATTGGGCGTCAAACAACTCTTATGTTGGCAACGCTTTAAGAAACGCCCACAGTCAGATTCTACAAGTGACTAAGAGCAGCCACGCTACCATGGGCTGCGTAGTCCGGAGGGTTTAACCAGGCAACCCGATGCTCAAACAGAGCAGGATTACGCACGAGTAACTCCCAACCATTACACACCGCTTTGCTATTTGTGGGTGAATGAACACCGAAAGAGCAATCAAAGCTTATTCGTCCTTTTTCTATTGACATGTTACCATATGTTTACCTATGGTTGATTTGGGCTGGTAACAAACATTTCTGCGATTTTGGGGTGAATGTGCATTCTAACCCCAAAAACACCAATTTGAGGACCACTGGTGTGAAATTTACGGCATGTAATGCCCTGAAAGAAAATATTATGAAAATGATTTACAGGTGGTACATGACCGTAATCAAGCTTGCAAAAATATATCATTTGCCAGACAATAAGTGTTGGAATTGTAAAGAAACTGAAGGAAAATTCTTTCACCTATGGTGGACGTGCCCAAGGGTTAAGGCTTTCTGGGAAATGAAATATAATTGTCAGGGGCTCAGGAGCAGAGGTACAGGGGAGAGAGGTGATGGAGAGCGAAGGGGAGACTTTAGAGATGAGGAGGAGAAAGTAGGCTTCATAATAACTCATCTGCATGGGGAAGCTAAATCGTGGCTGCGCAATTTATGGCGCTGTCAGGGGTTCAGGAGCAGAGGCACATGGGAGGCAGGAGAGGGAGGACTATTGGGAAGAGTCCGAGGACAGCGAGGAAGAGGAGGACGGTGGCCCGAGGGATTCCATGAGCCTTTCCAGCGAATCGGGGGATTCCCAGGAGGGGGCGCCTGTAGCCAAGACAAGAGGAGCCCCAGGGGGGACTCATCAGGGGGAAGGAGCAAATAGGGAATCCCGAAGCAGCAGCAGGAGATCGGGACCGGCTTCCCCTCCAGAGCGTAGCGGGGGGGGGGGGAGGTTCCAGTGTGTCAGGGGAAGCAGCTCCACCAGCAACAGCAGCTCCACCAGCAACAACACCAGCAACAGCAACAAAAGAAAAGAGGCTCAATTACAGGCGTAACTCCTACAGGAATAACAGGACAAGAAAAAGTGACAGCTGCCTCTATGGAGTCAGTGACACAAGCGTTACTCAAGATAAATCAATCTTTGGAGACCTTGACAAAGCAGAGTACAGAAAATACACAGAAATTAACAGAACTAACAGCAAGATTGGACTTGAATACAGAATCTATAAACAGGCTGGTTCAAGAAAATTCTGCAACACGTAAAATTGCAGAGGAAGCTAGAACTATTGCTGGAGAGACTCAAGAGAACTTAGAACCGATTGCTAAAAAGGTTCATGAACATGATGTAACTCTGGCTTTGTGGGAATTACAGAGAAAGGAAAGAAATCTGAAATTAAGACTGATTCCCGAGAGCGAAGGAGACAACCTGGTGGAGTTTTTAACACAAGAGTTTGCTGGTTTCTGGGAAGACTTGGAGGAGGAAGAATTTAAGATTACAACAGCATTTAGACTGGGCAGAAGACAGAACAGAAAGACCCCGAGGGACTGTTTGATTACCCTTAGATCTAAGGAAGAAAGAGATAAAATATTAAAATTACACTACCAAAAGGCCTTGCAAATTGAAAATTCATCCATACAGATTTTTAAAGACATCCCTAAACATATCTTGGAGTTGAGAACATTCTATAAGGATTTGGTTTACCTGCTGAAGAAGAACATCATCCCTTTCAGGTGGGAGTTCCCACAAGGACTGTCTTTTGACTATAAGGGAAAGAAGGTGAAAATAAAGACAATACAAGACAAAGAGAGATTCTTGGAAAGAAACCAAGAGGACTTACAGAAGGGAACTGTGGATCCAATTGCAGAACAAAGGAGAGCACTAGACATTCTGAACCTATCGTTTGGACTTAACCCATCACCATCAGAGGAAGAGCAACAACTTGGAACGGTTGGAGGAGTAACAGAAAAATAACAAGACGGCTCTGCAATTCCTTAGCTGGACTTGTAATGGGCTGAACATGCCTTTGAAGAGACGTCAAGTGTTTCATATTTTGAAAAGAGAACAATTGGACTTGATTTGTTTACAAGAAACCCATGTAACCAGAGCACACAGGAAACTACTCATAAATAAAAGATTAGGACAAGAATTCATTTCATCGGATAAAGTTAAGAAAAGAGGAGTCGTGATCTATGTAAAAGAGAAATGGGTTCCAAAAATGATGTTTAAAGATGAACAAGGAAGATATCTGGCAGTTGAAATACAAGTACAAGGAGAAAAATTCTTAATAGTTGGAATTTATGCACCAAATGAAGGCAAGGCGGAATTCTTCAAGAAACTTCATGAAACTCTGATGGACTATTTGGATTACAATATGATAATTATGGGAGACATGAACGGTGTAGTTTCTACAAATATGGACAAGGCACAAAGACTGACAATCTCCAAGGAAGGGAGACTTCCGAAGACCTTCTTTGAAATGACGGAAAATATGGACCTAATAGACATATGGAGAACAAGGAACCCTCTTGAGAGAGAGGGAACTTTTTTCTCTCAAGCAATGATGACCTGGACCAGAATTGATCAAATTTGGATCACTAGTGGGATGGCTCCAAAGATTAGGAGGGTAGAAATCTGCCCAAAAACTTGCTCCGACCATAACGCCGTGAAGATGGAAATGAAACTTACAACAACTGGTCAATTTAGATGGAGGATGAATGACACCCTGTTTCGAGATAAGGAGATCCACATGAAGGCCCAAAAAACTTTAAAGGACTATTTTGAAATAAATCTAAAGGCCGATGTGGAAAAAAGAGTGATCTGGGACGCAAGTAAAGCTATGATGCGAGGATTCTTGATTCAACAAAATTCAATAAAAAAGAGAAAGCAGAATGAGAAGAAGGAAAAGATTTTGGAAAAGATAAAAGAAGGAGAGAAAAAATTAAGATCAAAACCAAAGTCCCAGGAGATTTTGAGAGAGATTAAGTTATATCAAACACAATATATGGAATTGATGAATCAAGAGATTGAATGGAAGATAAAGCAAATGAAACAAAAAACATTCGAATCGGCAGATAAATGTGGCAAACTTCTGGCATGGCAATTGAAGAAAAGGCAGAAACTAAATACAGTTACAAGCCTAGAAGTGGATGGAAAGAACATATCTAAACCCAATGAGATTAGAAACTGTTTTCTGAGTTATTTCAAAAAACTTTATTCTCAAGGACCACAAAATGAAGAGGACATAGATAAATTCCTTAAAAAATATGGATTACAAAAAATCTCTCATCAAAGCAAGGTGGATTTAAACCAGAGAATAACAGAACAAGAGATAGAGGGTGCCATTCAAGACATGCAATTGGGCAAGTCTCCAGGGCCAGATGGACTGACTTCCAGATACTATAAATCTTTGAAGGAGTGGTTGGTTCAACCGTTAAAGGAAGTCTGCAATGAGATTTCAGAGGGGGGAAAGGCACCAGAATCGTGGAAAGAAGCGTATATTTCACTCATACCAAAGACAGAGACTGAAAAGACTCAACTTAAGAACTACCGCCCAATATCATTACTTAATGTGGATTATAATTTTTTTGCAGACATTTTGGCAAAAAGACTTAAAAGAGTGTTGATGGAGAAGATTCATAAGGACCAAGCAGGCTTTCTCCCAAAAAGGCACTTATCGGACAATGTAAGGAATATAATAGACATTCTGGAATTGCTAGAGGTGAACATAAACACTAAAGCAGTGCTGATTTTTGTGGACGCGGAGAAAGCCTTTGACAATATTTCTTGGAGTTTTATGAAAAAGAATCTTCATGGGATGGGGGTAGGCCAAGGTTTTGAGAATGGTATGGGTGCAATATATTCTGAACAAAAAGCTAAGCTGATTGTAAATAATGTGATAACGGAGGAACTTAAGATAGAAAAAGGAACACGACAGGGGTGCCCAATTTCTCCATTGCTTTTCATTTCTGTTCTGGAGGTGTTGCTGAATATGATTAGAAATGACCAGCAGGTTAAAGGTGTACAGGTCGGAGCTAAACATTACAAGTTAAGGGCATTCGCAGATGACTTAGTATTGACCTTACAAGAGCCAAACACTAGTACGAAAAGAGTGTTGGAGATAATTCAACAATTTGGCCAGGTAGCCAGACTTAAACTGAACAAACAAAAAACTAAAGTCTTAGAAAAAAATTTGACAGTCATGGAGAAGGAGAAATTTCAAGAAGAGACAGGTTTGACAGTGGTTAAGAAGGTGACATACCTAGGGGTTCATTTGACATCTAAAAATTTGAACTTGTATAAGGACAACTATGAAAAATGTTGGTCAGAAATTTAAAAAGATCTAGAAATATGGTCAAATCTAAAATTGTCAATGTTAGGCCGAATTGCAGTTATTAAGATGAATGTATTGCCTAGAATGCTATTTTTGTTTCAAACTTTGCAGATTCTTGACAAGATGGACTGTTTCAAGAGGTGGCAGAAAGACATTGCGAGATTTGTCTGGCAGGGCAAAAAGCCCAGAATAAAATTTAAAATACTTACAGATGCAAAAGAAAGAGGGGGATTTGCCCTGCCGGACTTAAAACTGTACTGTGATGGGATGATGAGCTGCTTGTGCGTAAAATCGTAGTCCCTCAGAGTTTGTGCAACTCCACAAACCTCTGTGTGTGACAGAGCTCCTCAGACATGTCTGCTCTAGTCACTTGCAGATTCCGACAGTGGTTGTTTTCGGAAGCGCTTCCAGCATAAAAGCTCCTTAACGGAAACACGTCTTCGGGACTCACGGCGTGACAGCTTCCGGCAAGGAATAGGTCTCCCTATGGGAGCTTCTGACACCTCCCCACTGTTCTCGCTGGACGTGTCCCTGAGCCCTCCCTCTTGCTCGCTTTCCCTCAGAGATCCTCCCCTTTCCCTGCTAGTTCCTGCTTTAGCTGCTGCGTCTCTCTCAGCCTTTGTGAGACTCTCCTCCAGAGACCCATCTCTCCCCCTGCTGGTCCCTGCTTCAACTGTTGAGTCCCTCCCAGCCTCCGTGAGCCCTTTCCCCACCTGTTCCTCCGATGGCAGTTCCCTGACATCCACCTCCCCTCCAGGACCCCCTTCACCCCCGCCCGTTCCCTCTCCTCTGGGCGGTGAGGAGGTAAAACTCCGAAAAGAATCCTCTTCATCTTCAGACGTCTCGAACATTTCCCTCCATCGGTCGCTGTTCCGGCTCGCTGAATCCTCCTCCTCCTCGGAATCTGTGAACCCCTCCAACTCCTCTTCCTCATCTGTGGTGGCAAAGTATTCCCTCCGGAACCTCGCCACTGGCTGAGGTTTACGTGGGAACCTCTGATGAAAAGTTTCTATTAAAACCTCGTCCTTGACATCCTCTGCCATGACCCAGGTGTTTTTGTTATTGGTTTCAGAACTCACAGGGTTAAAGAGTTCTGTGTGACGTCTCTTCCCTGAGGCGTGGTTAGAAACACATACGGGGAGTGGTTTGACGCCGAGTGTTTCAGTCTGCTTTTGGGACGCTACGCGAAAGGGAGAATGGGCGAGCTTTCGCCAGGTTTAATTTACGATGTTATTCTACTTGATTAAAGGCTAGAGAAGATAAGGAACGCTTTGTGTCTGTTCTGAATTATTCACCCACACGCTGCAATTGCTTCTATCTGCTGCGATCGCTCTGCTGACAGCCAGGGAGCCAGAGGACTTTTGGATCGGCACAAACAGTCTGCAAGCCGCGCAAGGGAAGCGCGCTGGACTCCATGTTTGTTTTTCTTGGCACTCATGGCAACTTTGGCTTATCAGTTGCCATAGTTTTCCGACTCCGGTTCCCCTTCCCACGTTACCAAATACTCTACTTGATCTCCCTTCCACCTGGAATCGAGGATCTCCGCTACATGGTAGCTGTGTTCCCTTTCCTCCATTGCTGGTCCCCGAGTGACCCTCCCTTCTCTGTCCCCTTTATACGGTGACAGCAACGACCTGTGGAAAACTGGGTGCAGCTTCATGTGGTTCGGTAACCGGAGTCTGAAAGCCACTGGGTTGACCTGTTGTGTGACTTCAAATGGGCCCAGTCTTTTGGGTCTTAACTTCTTACAACCTCCTTTGAATGGTAACCCTTGGGTTGACAGCCACACCTGATCCCCCACCCTAATTGTTTCACCTTCTCTTCTGTTTTTGTCTGCCTGCCTCTTATATTCCTCCTTGGCCCTGTCTAAGTTAAGTTGGAGCTGGCGATGGATCGCTTCCATTTCTTCTACGAACTGTTCGGCAGCTGGAACGCACCAGTTCTCCCCTCCCCCCCCCCCCCGGGAAAGCCCGGGGATGGCACCCGTAATTAGCCAAAAAGGGGCTCATCCTCGTGGACACGTTCTCCGCATTGTTGTAGGCAAATTCCGCCAACGCCAGCTTCTCCACCCAATCATTCTCTCTGTCATTGACATAACACCTCAAATATTGCTGGAGGATGCCATTGGCTCTTTCCGCCTGCCCGTTGGTTTCAGGATGCCGGGCAGTCGAAAAATTGACCTCTACATGCAGTAAGCTCATGAGCTTCCTCCAGAACCTGGAAGTAAATTGTTTCCCTCGGTCTGAAACCACCCTCAAGGGGGCGCCATGCAACCTAAACACATTTTCTACAAACAATTTAGCGGTTTCTTCTGCCGTGACAGCATGTGAGCATGCTATAAAGTGGACCATTTTGGTTAACAGGTCTACCACAACCATGATGGCTGTTTTCCCTCTGGACTTTGGCAGATCAGTCATGAAATCTATTGCCACTGCTTCCCATGGTCTTTCAGGTGTGGGTAGCGGTTCTAATAACCCTGCCGGTGCCCGCCTCTCCCCCTTGGCTCGCTGGCATTGGTCACACCCTCTCACATACTCCCGCACATCTTCCCTGACCTTGGGCCACCAAAATTCCCTGGTAACCAGCCACATGGTTTTGTGTTGCCCAAAATGCCCTGCTGTGGGGCTATCGTGCAGTTGCTTGAGTACCTTCTCCCTCAAATCACCTTCAGGTATATATAACGCTCCCTTGTAGTACAATGCCCCGTTTCTCTCCTCAAAACCCCCAGGTTTATCTCCCTCCCTCCTGAGACCCCTGAGTTTCTCCTGGGCGTATTCATCATGCACCGTTCCCTCTACCAGTTCCCTTTGCCCCACCAATGCCGCCCCACACACCCAGCGGTCCTCTGGAATGACATGTCTTTCTTCGGGTGCTCTCTCCCCCTCCAAATATTCAGGTTTGCGTGAGAGAGCGTCCGCCCTAACGTTCTCTGGGCCTGGCACGTAACAAATCTCAAAGTTAAATTTGGAGAACTCCTGGGCCCATCTCAACTGCCGTTGGTTGAGCACTCGTGCCGTTCTCCAATACTCTAGGTTCTTGTGGTCAGTGCACACTTGCACCTTATGTTGTGCGCCAATTAGCAGATGCCTCCATCTCCGGAAAGCCTCATGAATAGCAAGAAGTTCTCGGTCGTACACCGTGTAGTTCCTCTCGGATTTGTTCAGCTTTCGCGAAAAAAAGGCACACGGTCTCCACTCTGACTCCTCCTTCCCTGGCTGCAGAAGAAGCACCGCCCCTATGGCTCTGTCTGATGCGTCTGTTTCGACTCTCATCTTTTTTTGTAAATCCACATGCAGAAGTTGTCCTTCAGAGGCGAAGGCCCTTTTCAGTTCCTCAAAAGCTCGCTCCGCCTCCTCAGTCCAAACAAATTTCTTCTTACTGCTGAGACAGTCCGTAATGGGCGCCGTCAGGTGTGCAAAGTTTCGGATGAACTTACGATAAAAGTTCCCAAACCCTAGGAACCTCTGCACATCCTTCTTGGTTTTGGGTGCTTTCCATTCCAGCACTGCCTGGACCTTGCCGGGATCCATGGCCAATCCCTTGTCTGACAGGCGGTACCCCAGGAATTCCACCTCCTTGGTATGAAACTGACACTTCTCCAGTTTCACCCACAGCCGGTTGGCTTGCAGCCTGCTCAACACTTCTCTGACGTCTCTCACATGCTGCTCCTCATTCTCAGAATACACCAACACGTCATCTAGGAAGGCCACACAATTCTTGTAAAGCAAAGGCCCCAGTACGTGGTTCATAAACGATTGGAAGCACGCCGAGCCTGCTTGTAAGCCAAATGGCATAACGAGATATTCAAATGCCCCCAAAGGGGTGAACATGGTGGTTTTCCATTCATCCCCTTTCCTTATACGTATCAGGTTGTACGCCCCCCTTAGGTCCAGCTTTGTAAAAATATTTCCCTTCCGCACCCTGGTCAAAATGTCGTCAATCCGGGGCATAGGGAAAGCCACGGGTTCTGACACTGCGTTTAACGCCCTGAAGTCACACACCAGTCTCGGCTTGTCCGTGTGTTTTTTATCCACAAAAAACACTGGGCTACCTCCCACTGCTTTGGACTCTCTGATGAAGCCTCTCTTCAGGTTCTTGTCAATGAACTCTCTTAGCTCCTGCATTTCTCTGTCTGACATGGCATACAACTTGCTTACAGGAAGCTGTGCCCCAGGGAGTAAATTGATTTGACAATCAAAGGGTCTATGCGGGGGTAGTTGGTCAGCTTCCTTCTCGCTGAACACGTCGCTGAGATCTGCGTATTGTGGTGGTACCTTCACTTTCTCCATTACTTCCGTCCCTGCTAGGGTGGCTTGGGCCCCTGCTGAACCCTTTCCCCCTTTGCAGTGTTCTAAGCAATGTGCTGAACCAAAGGAAACCACTCTCTGATGCCAGCCCACCAGCGGATCATGTAACGCTAGCCAGCTCATCTCCAAAATAATAGGAGCTCCTCCCAAGGTGGCCACATTAAACGCTATCAGTTCTGTGTGCCTTGCCACCTTCATTATCATTGGGACGGTCTGCAAGCTGACTTCTCCTCCCAACAACTCCCTGCCATCGATCGTGGTCACCTGCAGGGGGTTGCTTAAAGGGATAGTCTGTATTTGGTGTTCAGCTGCAAACTCTTTGCTCATGAAATTGCAGGAGCTGCCTGAGTCCAACAGCGCCTTTATCTTTTGGGGGTGTCCATTTTGCAGCTCTAGCGACACTTCTATCACTAGGGCAGGTTGAGGAGCTTCTGGCATGGGCACTTTCACTGCTCTTTGGCCTGGCTGCTGTGCCCCGACTGTGGCAACCAGGCGTTGGCTTTTACCTGCTCCGGTTTTTCCTCCTCTCTTCCCTCAACAGCTCCCATCATCCCTTGCTATTCCTTCCTCTAGGGGCAGACTCTGGCAAAGTGACCTGGCTGTTGGCAGAGATAGCATTTCCGGGCGCCTTTTCCCTCCTTCTTTCCCCCCTCACTGGGCTTTGAAACTGCGTGCGCGCGCGCTGTTCCGATTTCCATCGGCTCTGCCGGCGGGAAAGTTGTCTCTGGAACGTCTGGAATGCGGAACTCCTTCCAACGTTCCCCCTTCCCTTCCCGCCTCTCCAAAGCTCTCGCCTCCTGGCGCGCTCCTATGGTCAGCGCAGATTTAGTCAGCTGATCCATAGAATCCGCCCTAGGACCCCGGGAAAGTTCGTCTTTCACAGCCGAAGCAAGGCCTTCTTCAAATAGCATTTGAATGGGTGCCGCCGATAAGTCCCACCCCAATCTGTGAACCAGCATGGTGAACTCAGTCCAGTACTCACGGACAGATCGGCTTCCCTGCTTGCAAGCCATTAGCTGTCTGCGCACCACTCCCTGCTCAATATCGCTGGAAAACATGAGATCCATTGCACGAAAGAACTTCATGGTGTCCTTTAGGACGTCATTATGCGTTGCCATCAGGGGTCTAACCCAGTCCCTCGCCCCCCTTTCAAGATGCCCAATCACGAAAGCCACTCGCGATTCCTCGTCAGGGAATTCATCAAACTGCACATTGAGGGCATATTGCATCTCTGTTCTAAAGGCATGGTAGTCCTTGGGGTCCCCCCCAAACTTCTGCACCAATCCTGGTACCTTTCTGGTGAACTGGGTGGCTCTCCCCTTCTTGTCTGCATCCTGAGCCCTTCTCTCCTCAAGCCTCGCCGTCTGCAGCGCCAGTTGGATTTCCAACGCTCGGTACCTTTCTTCCAAGCTTGGACCCGCTCCAACTCCTGCTTCTCCGGTTCCGGCTGGGTCACTCATGATGCCTTCTCCTGCACAAACAGCTTACAAAGACTGTCGGAATGCTGTGATGGGATGATGAGCTGCTTGTGCGTAAAATCGTAGTCCCTCAGAGTTTGTGCAACTCCACAAACCTCTGTGTGTGACAGAGCTCCTCAGACATGTCTGCTCTAGTCACTTGCAGATTCCGACAGTGGTTGTTTTCGGAAGCGCTTCCAGCATAAAAGCTCCTTAACGGAAACACGTCTTCGGGATTCGCGGCGTGACAGCTTCCGGCGAGGAATAGGTCTCCCTATGGGAGCTTCTGACACCTCCCCACTGTTCTCGCTGGACGTGTCCCTGAGCCCTCCCTCTTGCTCGCTTTCCCTCAGAGATCCTCCCCTTTCCCTGCTAGTTCCTGCTTTAGCTGCTGCGTCTCTCTCAGCCTTTGTGAGACTCTCCTCCAGAGACCCATCTCTCCCCCTGCTGGTCCCTGCTTCAACTGTTGAGTCCCTCCCAGCCTCCGTGAGCCCTTTCCCCACCTGTTCCTCCGATGGCAGTTCCCTGACATGTACTATGAAGCAGCAGCGTTTTGTTGGCTGAAAGAGTGGATGCTCCTCGAGAATACAGATATCTTGGATTTAGAAGGCTTTAATAATACATTTGGTTGGCATGCATATCTATGGTATGATAAAATCAAAGTGCATAAGGCCTTTAAAAATCACATTGTCAGAAAAGCGTTGTTTAATGTTTGGATAAGATATAAAGATTTGTTGGAAAACAAAACCCCTAGATGGTTGTCACCCTTGGAGGCTAAGGCACTGAAGAAACTTAATATGGAGGTCGGATGGCCAAAGTATTGGGAAATTTTGGAACAGGATGGAGATAAATTGAAATTACAAAGTCATGAGAAATTGAAACCTAAAGTACGAGATTGGCTCCAATATTACCAAATAATGGAGGTTTACAAACAGGACAGGAAAATTGGCTTCCAGGTGGAAAAATCAAAATTAGAGACTGAACTGTTAGAACCCAATACCAAGAATTTGTCAAGAATGCATAATTTGCTGCTGAAATGGAATACACAAGATGAAACAGTTAAATCAGCTATGATTAAGTGGGCACAGGACATTGGTCATAACATTATGTTTGCTGACTGGGAATGGTTGTGGAACACCGGTATTAAATTTACGGCATGTAATGCCTTAAAGGAAAACATTATGAAAATGATCTATAGGTGGTACATGACCCCAGTCAAGCTAGCAAAAATCTACCATTTGCCTGATAACAAGTGTTGGAAATGTAAAGAAACTGAAGGTACTTTCTATCACCTTT
The DNA here is from genome assembly GCF_964188305.1 of Podarcis bocagei. NCBI lineage: Eukaryota > Metazoa > Chordata > Lepidosauria > Squamata > Lacertidae > Podarcis > Podarcis bocagei. The sequence goes on from NW_027670190.1 coordinate 22,029, forward strand.
GGTGGACATGCCCGAAGATTAAGGCTTTCTGGGAAATGATATATAATGAAATGAAAAAGGTACTTAAATGTACTTTCCCTAAGAAACCAGAGGCCTTTCTCTTGGGCATTGTCGGCCAATTGGTGTCAAAGAAAGATAGAACTTTCTTTATGTATGCTACAACAGCAGCAAGAATACTTATCGCAAAGTATTGGAAGACACAAGATCTACCCACCCTGGAAGAATGGCAGATGAAAGTGATGGACTACATGACATTGGCTGAGATGACTGGCAGAATCCGTGACCAGGGAAAGGAGACGGCGGAAGAAGAATGGAAGAAATTTAAAATCTATCTTAAGGACTATTATAAACTTGATGAATGTTAGAATGTCGAGGTTTTGAGAAAGAAAGGGTTACAGTGATATAAGATTAGACTGAAGGAAAGATTAAGAGGACAGAGGCTTGAGAGAAATAATTAGAAGTTGCTAAAAATTTTGGACATCGGGATGCAGAAAGGGGAGGTATGGGGGAGTCTGAGAAACAAGGTTTATGAAAAAAAGATTATGAAACTATACGTGTTTGTATGTCTTTTTATATGTTTGTATTGTTTTTTAAAAAATTGTAAAACCAATAAAAAAAATTATAATAAAAAAAAGGGGGAAGCAGCTCCGTCGGCAGGAACGGAGGGGAGGTCAGAACAAGCTATCCTCCCGGAAGGGGAGGGGAGCAGTGAGAGGAGTGATGTAACGATCAGGAGAAAGGTTGGAAGCTGGGCGCGCGCGCCAAGTTCAAATGTGCAAGCGCGCGGGGAAACGGAGAGCCCGGGGGAGGAGCCAGGTCCCAAAGCCCGCAGGAGAGCCATCTGTGGATTCAGCGTCAGAGGAATCCAGGAGGGGTGAAACTCCAGCGGGCAGAAAGACCCTGCGGAAAAGGAAAGACAGGAGGAGGTGGAGCAAAGCAAGCATCTTAAACTGGTGCAGGGGAGGGACTGATTCAGAGGGGACTTCAGCGGTCTAGCGTTACGGACGTGGGGCTGCGTGCCTCGGCTGTGAAACGAAAAATGAACTGCAATAAAATTTCTGTATATAAAGAGAGACTGGCGTTGGTCCTTTGTGAGCTGGGACCTGAGGCAGCCCTGACAGTAAGTCCCCTCTCTGTACGCAAAAAAAATTTTTTTGCAAGCTCACGAAGGTTGGCAGAGATGACTGCGGAGGAGCAACTAACAGAACTGCGAAACGCAGTAGCGGAGCTTTCCACGGCAGTACTGATCTCCAAAAAGACAGGAGAGGAAGCAGAAGCGCGATGCCAGGATCTGCAAGCCAGGTGGGAGCGTGCATGCAAAGAAGGGTTCCCGGGGCCCAGGTCAGAGGGAATTGGACTCGGCTGGCAGGGGGGCAGTTTAGTAGCCCACTTCGATGGGAACCTGAAGCATTATCCCAGTTTCAGAGCTGACGTCGTATATGCGCTGCATTTGCTTCGGAAGGATTTTAGAGATGAGGAGGAGAGAGTAGGCTTCATTGTATCCCACTTGCATGGGGAAGCTAAAGCCTGGCTACGCAATTTATGGCGCGAAGATGGTCCTGCCCGCAGGGATTCTGACGCATTTATTGCGGCCATGGACGCTTGTTTCCAATCTACCGTGGACATTGATGTGGCAAGGCGCGAGATGCATGGATTGAGGCAAGGCAAGGCTACAGTACGACAGTACCATTCCCGCTTTTTTGCATTGCTGAATGTGCTGGGCTGGGAAAAGGACTCCGTGGCAGTGAGAGATTTGTTCTGGGAGGGACTCAATGGCTCCGTAAAGGATGAGTTGGCAAGGGGGGACAGACCTCAAACCCTCGCAGACGTCGTGCAGAGAGCGCTCACGATAGGAGTGCGCCACGAAGAACGCCCTTGGCACAGTGATGAGGGTCGCCAGGTGCGTGCACCGGCTAGAGCGTCTCCTTTTCTTCCCAGGGACCTGGGACGTACGCATCCCTCGCCTCCGCTGAGGGAGGGGGAGGAACCGATGGAGCTTGGTGGTGCCAAGGCTCAGACAGCAGCCGGAGCCCCAGCGCCCGGAGCAGTCAAGACTAAGCCTCCTAGAGGGAGCAGGAAGTGCTACATCTGTGACAGTGCGCAACACATGGCCAAAGAGTGTCCCCAGAGGCTCCAGAAGCACACTGCAGCCTTAGCAACAGTAACAGAGGCAGCTCACCACGGAGAGCAGTTTCAGGGAAATGACAGTGCCTGGCTGGAAGCAGAGATGCTGGGGCTCAGACAGGCAAGTCAGTAAAGCAGTCCCCAGCGATTTTGCAGCCTACAGACCCCCTACCACCCAAGCCAGTGGTGCAACTCACTGCAACTCTCCAGTTACCTAATGGACTCACCCTGGAAGTCCCTGTTAGCATTGACTCCGGTAGCAACGCAGACTTCATGGGGGTGCAGTTCATCAAGGAACATCACATAGCGCTTCTACCAGCCACGCTGCCCTTAAACGTTGTCACAGTCGATGGCAGGAAGCTGCTGGGCGGGCAGGTGGTACAACAGACACCACCCATGGTGATGCAGATTGGGAATCACCGCGAGGTCATCAGTTTCAACGTCACCCGCCTGTCAGACACGCCTATAGTGTTGGGCATGAGTTGGCTGGATAGACACAGCCCGTCATTAGCGTGGTACCAGCGACAACTCACCTTTGGTTCATCCTACTGCGCACAGCACTGCATCCAGCCCGGCCAGGAAGCGGAGGGCCAGGAGGAAGGGCAGCAGCTGCACCTGGGCATGGTGCAGTCGGTGCCCCACAAGTACAGGGGGTTTTTGGAGGTCTTCTGCGAAAAGGAAGCTGACCAGTTGCCCCCCCACCGGCCCTACGACTGCGCAATTTACCTCTTGCCAGGAGCGACGCTGCCGACTGCGAAGCTGTATTCCATGTCCGAGGACGAGATGCAGGAGCTCAGGGAGTTCATAGAGCACAATTTGAAGCGGGGATTCATCCAAGAATCCAAGGCAGTGGGGGGCAGTCCTGTGTTTTTCGTGAAGAAGAAGGACACGCCCCAAAAAAGGCTCATCGTAGACTTTAGGGCCATAAACTCGATGACAAAGCCCAAGGCATTTCCCATGCCTAAGATTGACGACTTGCTCGCGACGGTGCGAAAGGGGAAGATCTTCACCAAGCTGGATCTGCGCGGCGCGTACAATCTCATACGCATGAGGGAGGGTGATGAGTGGAAGACGGCCATGTTTACGCCGTTGGGCACCTATGAATACAAAGTTATGCCGTTTGGCCTCCAAAATGGCTCCCACTGTTTCCAAGCATTCATGCACCACGTGCTAGCGGGACTCCTTTACAAGAAGTGCGTATGCTTCCTCGACGACATCCTGATCTTCTCGGAATCGCCGGAGGCTCACGAGAGTGACGTAAAGGAGGTCCTGCAGAGGCTAAGGGAGCACAGACTCTACGCCAAACTGGAGAAGTGCCAGTTCGACGTGACGGAGGTGGATTTTCTGGGCTACAGGCTGTCCGACAAGGGACTCGCCATGGACAGCGCCAAGGTCCGCGCGGTGTTGGACTGGAAGAGCCCACACAATCGGAAGGAAGTCCAGAGGTTCGTCGGCTTCGCCAACTTTTACCGCAAGTTCATCAAAGGTTTCGCGAAAGAGACGGCGGCTATCACGGACACCCTCAGTTCCAAGAAGAAAAAGTTCATTTGGACGGACCAGGCGGAGCAGTCCTTTCGGAGACTTAAGAGCCTCTTCGTGTCCGAAGAACAGCTGCTACACGTGAATCCCAGCAGGCCCATGCGGGTTGAGACTGTCGCATCGGACAGAGCGGTGGGGGCGGTCCTCTTGCAGCAAGATCCGCAAGGGAACTGGAGGCCTTGCGCGTTCTACTCCAGAAAGCTCAGCAAGTCGGAGCAGAACTACACCATCTGGGACAGGGAGTTGCTGGCCATTCATGCAGCCTTCAAGGCGTGGAGGCACTTCCTCTTCGGAGCCAGACACACTGTGCAGGTCCGCACGGACCATAAGAACCTAGAGTATTGGCGCACGGCGAAGCTCCAGAGCCAGAGGCACATACGCTGGGCGGAGTTCTTTGCGGATTTCGACTTCAGGATAGAGTACATCCCAGGAGACAACAATGTCATAGCAGATGCGCTCTCCAGGAAACCCCAGTATCTCGAGGAAGCGGCACCAGTGGCGGCCAAGCACATTTTCGCACCGCAGGCATGGGCATGTGCTTCAGCCGCCGTGGACCTGGACGCGGTGCGTCGCACGCTGCAGACGGATCCGTTCGCGCAATCCAAGATGGAGGAACTGTGGAGGGGCACAGCAAAGGACGGCGATTTCCAGATACGCGACGGCCTGCTAACCCGCAAAGGTGCTCTCTACGTGCCGGGGGACGATCTCCGCGCGAAGGTCCTGCAGCAGTGGCACGACGCACCCAGCGCGGGTCACTTCGGCAAGGAGAAGACGGCGGACTTAGTAGCCAGGGACTTTTGGTGGCCCCAGATGCGAGGAGAGGTCGCGGATTACGTCGCCAGGTGTGACACTTGCCAGAGATCCAAACCAGTGCACAAGAAGCCAGCGGGACTACTGGAACCGCTGGAGACGCCACTACAGCCGTGGGAGAGGGTGGCGCTGGACTTTGTTACTGATCTACCCAGTTCGCGAGGCAAGACGGCGGTACTTGTGGTTGTAGACCTGTTCACCAAGATGGCGCATTTCATTCCTTGCGCGAAGGTGGCCACAGCGGAACAGACCGCCAAGCTGTTCATAGACCACGTGTTCAGGGTTCACGGCTTGCCACGGTCCATCCTGTCCGACCGGGGCCGCCAATTCATTTCCAGTTTCTGGCAGAAGTTCCTGGGTATCCTGAACGTCAAGATCAACTTAGCGTCGGCGAGGCATCCGCAGACCAACGGCCAAGCGGAGAGGGTCAACGCCATCATGCAGCAGTACCTGCGATGTTACGCCAATCAACAGCCTGCGACTTGGGTGGACTACCTACCGCTGGCCGAGTTTGCCTACAACAACATGAAGCACGCGTCAACGGGGGTGACACCGTTCTGCGCCAACAATGGGCGACATCCCAGAACCTTCCCGGGGTTGGAGACGACGGCACAGGGGGAGCCGCAGGGAGCTGAGCACTTAGCAGCAGAATTGCAGGAGGTCCACGAGGAACTCCGACGGCACTTGGAGCTAGCTAAACACGCCTACAAGGAGCAGGCAGACAGGCACAGGAGGGCAGGGGAAGACATCCAGGTGGGGGACTGGGTATGGTTAGCGGCCCAGGCAGTGCCGGCCAAGTCGTTAGCTAAGAAGAAGCTAGGACACAAACAGCTAGGGCCATACCAAGTTGAGGCCAGGATCAATCCTGTAGCTTTTTGGTTGACTCTCCCAGAAGGTTCCAGAATGCACCCGGTCTTTCATAGGTCGGTGCTCACACCCTACAAGGCCCCACACAGGTTTCAGGAGCCAGGGACAGCACCAGACCCACGCAGAAAGTCACCAGAGGGGGGGAAGTCACTGAGGGCTACGACATTCAACGAGGTCACGGAGATTCTGGACTCGAGATGGGGGGGGAGGAGGGAGTAGAATATCTCCTCGCCAGGGAGGGTACCCCGGCCAGCGCCAACAGTTGGGTGCCGGATTATGCTCTGGAGGAACCGCTTCTCAAAGACGAGTTCCATGCACTCTTCCCACACAGGCCCATGCCAGCGGATTATTTCGACAGCTGGCTTTTTACGCCCACACTTTCCGCCAGCACGTTCCAGGGGTTCTCCTCCGCAGAGGAGACGACGCCGGAATTGAGCCCTCCAAGGGGATTGTGCTCTTTTTTTATATATATATAAATTTTTTATTGGTTTTACAGCATTTTTTAAACAATACAAACAAATAAAAGGACAAACAAACATGTATAATTTCCTAACCTTTTTTTCATTACCCTCATTTCTCAGACTCCTCCATACCTCCCCTTTCTGCATCCCAATTTCCAAGATTATTTCAGCAGCTTCTAAATAATTTTATCAAATATGTGTCCTCATAGTCTTTTCTTCAACTTATTCTTATGTCACTGTAATCCCTTTTTCTTTCTCAACACCTCGACATTTTAGCATTCATCAATTTTATAATAGTTCTTAAGATAAATTTTAAATTTCTTCCAATCCTCTTCCGCCGTCTCTTTCCTCTGATCACGGATTCTGCCAGTCATCTCAGCCAATGTCATATAGTCCATCACTTTCATCTGCCATTCTTCCAAGGTGGGTAGATCTTGTGTCTTCCAATACTTTGCGATAAGTATTCTTGCTGCTGTTGTAGCATACATAAAGAAAATTCTATCTTTCTTTAACACCAATTGGCCGACAATGCCCAAGAGAAAGGCCTCTGGTTTCTTAGGGAATGTACATTTAAGTACTTTTTTCATTTCATTATATATCATTTCCCAGAATGCCTTAATCTTTGGGCACGTCCACCAAAGGTGGTAGAAAGTACCTTCAGATTCTTTACATTTCCAGCACTTGTTATCAGGCAAATGATAAATCTTTGCTAGCTTGACTGGGGTCATGTACCACCTATAGATCATTTTCATAATATTTTCCTTTAAAGCATTACATGCCGTAAATTTTATCCCGGTGTTCCACAACCATTCCCAGTCAGCAAACATAATATTATGGCCAATGTCCTGTGCCCACTTAATCATAGCTGATTTAACTGTTTCATCTTGTGTATTCCATTTCAGCAGCAAATTATACATTCTTGATAAGTTCTTAGTATTGGGTTCTAACAATTCAGTTTCTAATTTTGATTTCTCCACCTGGAAGCCAATTTTCCTATCTTGTTTGTACACCTCCATTATTTGATAATAATGGAGCCAATCTCGTACTTTGGGTTTCAATTTCTCATGACTCTGTAACTTCAATTTATCTCCGTCTTGTTCCAAGATTTCCCAATACTTTGGCCATTCGGCCTCCATATTGAGCTTTTTCAATGCCTTAGCCTCCAAGGGTGACAACCATCTAGGGGTTTTGTTTTCCAGCAAGTTTTTATATCTTATCCAGACATTATATAATGCTTTTCTGACAATATGGTTTTTAAAGGCCCTATGCACTTTAATTTTATCATACCATAAGTATGCATGCCAACCAAATGCATTATTGAAACCTTCTAAATCCAAGATAATCCAAGACAGTAAGAGCTGTTCGACAGTGGAATTTGCTGCCAAGGAGTGTCGTGGAGTCTCCTACTTTGGAGGTCTTTAAGCAGAGGCTTGACAACCATATGTCAGGAGTGCTCTGATGGTGTTTCCTGCTTGGCAGGGGGTTGGACTCGATGGCCCTTGTGGTCTCTTCCAACTCTGATTCTATGATTCAAGATATCTGTATTCTCGAGGAGCATCCACTCTTTCAGCCAGCAAAACGCTGCTGCTTCATAATACAATTTTAAATCCGGCAGGGCAAATCCCCCTCTTTCTTTTGCATCTGTCAATATTTTAAATTTTATTCTGGGCTTTTTGCCCTGCCAGACAAATTTTGAAATGTCTTTCTGCCACCTCTTGAAACAGTCCATCTTGTCAAGAACCTGCAAAGTTTGAAACAAGAATAACATTCTAGGCAATACATTCATCTTAATAACTGCAATTCGGCCTAACATTGACAGTTTCAAATTTGACCATATTTCTAGATCTTTTTTGATTTCTGACCAACATTTTTCATAATTGTCTTTATACAAATTCAGATTTTTAGATGTCAGATGAACCCCTAGGTATTTCACCTTCTTAACCACTGTCAAACCTGTTTCATTCTGGAATTTCTCCCTCTCCATACCTGTTAAATTTTTCTCCAAAACTTTAGTCTTTTGTTTGTTCAGTTTGAATCCGGCCACCTGACCAAATTCTTGAATTATCTCCAACACCCTCTTTGTACTAGTATCTGGCTCTTGTAAAGTAAGTACCAAATCATCTGCAAAGACTCTTAACTTATAATGTTTTGCTCCGACCTGTACATCTTTAACCTGCTGGTCATCTCTAATCATATTTAGCAAAACCTCCAGGACTGATATAAAAAGCAATGGGGAAATTGGGCACCCTTGTCGTGTCCCTTTTTCTATCTTAAATTCTTCAGTTATCACATTATTTACAATCAACTTAGCTTTTTGTTCAGAATATATCGCACCCATACCATTCTCAAATCCTTGGCCTACCCCCATCCCATGAAGATTCTTTTTCATAAAACTCCAAGAAATATTGTCGAAGGCTTTCTCCGCATCCACAAATATCAGCACTGCTTTAGTGTTTATATTCACCTCCAATAGTTCCAAAATGTCTATTATGTTCCTCACGTTGTCTGATAAGTGCCTTTTTGGGAGAAAGCCTGCTTGGTCCTTGTGAATCTTCTCCATCAACACTCTTTTCAATCTTTTTGCCAAAATGTCTGCAAAGATTTTGTAATCCACATTGAGTAATGATATTGGGCGGTAGTTCTTAAGCTGAGTCTTTTCAGTCTCTGTCTTTGGTATGAGTGTAATATAAGCTTCTTTCCACGATTCTGGCGCCTTTTCCCCCTCTAGAATCTCGTTACAGACTTCCTTTAACGGTTGTACCAACCACTCCTTCAAAGCTTTATAGTATCTGGAAGTCAGTCCATCTGGTCCTGGAGATTTGCCCAGTTGCATGTTCTGAATGGCACCCTCTATCTCTTGTTTTGTTATTCTCTGGTTTAGATCCACCTTGCTTTGATGAGAGATTTTTTGTAGTCCATATTTTTTAAGGAATTCATCTATATCCTCTTCCTTCTGCGGTCCTTGTGAATATAATTTTTTAAAGTAGCTCAAAAAACAGTTTCTAATCTCATTGGGTTTGGATATATTCTTTCCATCCACTTCTAGGTTTGTAACTGTATTTAGTTTCTGTCTTTTCTTCAATTGCCAAGCCAGAAGCTTACCACATTTATCTGCAGATTCGAATGTCTTTTGTCTCATTTGCTTTATCTTCCATTCAATCTCTTGGTTCATCAGTTCCATATATTGTGTCTGGTATAACTTGATCTCTCTCAAAATCTCCTGGGACTTTGGTTTTGATCTCAATTTCTTCTCTCCTTCTTTTATCTTTTCCAGGATCTTTTCCTTCTTCTCATTTTGCTTTCTCTTTTTTACTGAATTTTGTTGGATTAGGAATCCTCGCATCACAGCTTTACTTGCGTCCCAGATCACTCTTTTTTCTACATCAGTTTTTAGGTTTAATTCAAAATAGTCCTTTAAGGTTTTTTGGGCCTTTCTGTGGATCTCCTCATCTCGAAACAGGGTGTCATTCATCCTCCATCTAAATTGACCAGTTGTTATAAATTTCATTTCCATCTTCACGGCGTTATGGTCAGAGCAAGTCTTGGGGCAGATTTCTATATTCTTGATCTTTGGAGCCAGCCCACTAGTAATCCAGATTTGATCGATTCTGGTCCAGGTCATCATTGCTTGAGAAAAGAAAGTTCCCTCTCTTTCGAGTGGGTTCCTTGTTCTCCAAATATCTATCAAGTCCATATTTTCAGTCATTTCAAAGAAGGTCTTCGGAAGTCTCCCTTCCTTAGAGATTGTCTGTCTTTGTGCCTTGTCCATATTTGTAGAAACCACACCATTCATATCTCCCATGATTACTACATTATAGTCCAAATAGTCCATCAGAGTTCCATGCAGCTTCTTAAAAAATTCCGCCTTCCCTTCATTTGGTGCATAAATTCCAACAATTAACAGTTTTTCTCCTTGTATTTGTATTTCAATTGCCAAATATCTTCCTTGTTCGTCTTTAAACATCATTCTTGGGGCCAATTTCTCTTTTGCATAAATCACCACTCCTCTTTTCTTAACTTTATCCGATGAGATGAATTCTTGTCCTAGTCTTTTATTTATAAGTAATTTCCTGTGTACCCTTGTCACATGGGTTTCTTGTAAGCAAATCAAATCCAATTTTTCTCTTTTCAGAATATGAAAAAATTGACGTCTTTTCCTGGGCATGTTCAGCCCATTACAATTCCAGCTAAGGAATTGCAGGGCCATCTTGTTATTTGTCATTTACTCCTCCTACCGCTCCAAGTTGCTGCTCTTCCTCTGATGGTGGTTTAAGTCCAAACGATAGATTCAAGATATCTACCGCCCCTTTTACCTCTGGAATTGGGTCTACCGTTCCCTTCTGCAAATCCTCGTGGTTTTTCTCCAAAAACTTCTCTTTGTCTTGAATTGTTTTTATTTTCACCTTCTTTCCCTTGTAGTTAAAGGACAGTCCTTGTGGGAACTCCCACCTAAAAAGTATGTTGTTCCTTTTCAGCAGGTAGACCAGATCTTTATAGAAGGTTCTCACCTCAAGAATATATTTAGGGATGTCCTTGAAGATTTGTATATGAGAGTTTTCAATTTCCAAGGCCTTTTGGCAATGTAGTTTTAATATTTTGTCCCTTTCTTCCTTGGATCTAAAAGTAATCAGGCAATCCCTCGGAGTCTTTCTGTTCTGTCTCCTGCCCAATCTGAATGCTGTTGTTATCTTAAATTCTTCCTCCTGCAATTCTTCCTGCCAAAAGTCAGAAAACTCTTGTGTGAGGAACTCCACAAGGCTGTCCCCTTCACTTTCGGGAACTAGTCTTAATTTCAGGTTTCTCTCCTTTCTCTGTAATTCCAGCAAAGACAAGGTCGCATCATGTTCATACACTTTTCTGGAGATTGGTTCTAGTTTTTCCTGTGTCTCTTCAGCAATATGTCTGGCGTCCTCTGCGATTTTACGTGTTGCAGAGTTTTCTTCAATCAGCTTATTTATAGATTCTATGTTAGATGTCACACTTTTCGTATTCAAGTCCAACCTTGCTGTTAATTTTTGTGAATTTTCTGTACTCTGCTTTGTCAAAGCTTCTAAAGATTGATTTAACTTGAGTAACGCCTGTGTCATTGAATCCATTGAAACAGCTGTCACTTTTTCTTGCCCAGCTGCTCCTGTCGGTGTTAGGCTTGATATTGAGCCTCTTTTCTTTTGTTGTTGTTGTTTTGCTTTAGCTCTGGTAGTTATCTCATCTGCTGGGCCGCTCATGTCCCAAGGACGTTCTCACAGGAGCAGTTTCCTGATGGAAAATCCCACTGTCTTAATCCGTTGCTCTGCAACTGTTACTTCTCAACCCTCTAGAGGGAGCAAACCAAAATGTCCAAGTGAAGGAAACAAAGAACAAAGAGACCAGGATTCCTCAATATAAGTGCTGCAACACTTTTTCTATATAATTACTCTGTCCACACTATCCAAAGAGTTGTTGCAGCAAAGTCCCAACACTGTAACAAGCAGAGCTTCCACAGTATAACTTTGTAACAAGTTGTATCAAGTTCTAAATACAGTTCCTGGTATCTTATTTTGACAGTCCGTCTCAGGGGATTAAGGCAGCGGAAAACTTTTCTCTTTTAAAAAGTCATGCAGGTTATAAAGTCACTTTTTCTCCCCTCTGCCCCTGCCTGCTAGAGAGGAGATCATGTCCAATGCCAAGGTTAAGCAGTCATAAGATTATTTTCCTTCAGATGCAGCTTTGTGTTTTCGTTGCTTAATCTGTCATGCAGTTGGGGGAAGGCAGACTTCCTTATTTTTTGCCTTTCCCGTTTCCGGCTGAATTTTAAATTTTAGTTTTAAAGTCCCAAATAATCTTTCAGTCCTACTCACGGGTTTTTCAGTCGAATTTCAATTTACAGGAAGGAATCGGCGCTCTCCGTTCATGGCAACGCGGCTTCACTCCGCGGGCTGGGTTGCGACTCTCAGCACCATGCTCACTCCCGATGCCGTTCCGGAGCCTTTAAAAAGGCTCTTTCGCAGTAAAGGGGGGCGCTTCTGGTTCCCACCGAGTCTCCTTGTTCACAGGCTTCTGCGCCTGTGATTTTAGGGGTCCCCCGCTTGCCGTAGCGGGTCAGACCCGAACTCACGGAGCAGTCCTTCTCCGGAGCTCGGAGAAAGGACAGCCATTAAACGCTGGCGCCGACTGGAAGTCTCCAAGGGGGGGATCGTGCTCGGGGGTGGACACGGACCGCTCTTACTGGTGGGACGATCAGCCAGAAGTGGGGTGGAGCAGGAGGTGGCTAAGGTGGCCTTGGCAAACAGCATCGCCCGAGGTAACAGGGGGAGAGGCGGACATGGACGTGTTGGGGGAGGAGCCCGGGTTCGAGCACACATACACTGAATTGGAAGCAGAGGAGATCGACGTAGACGAGGTCGTCAAGGACTGGCCGGATCCAGTTGGGGGGCGGCAGACCGGGGGAAATGAACTGTTTCCAGCATTACCCCCCATGGCAATGGAGCACCCGGAACCAGCACCCAAGCAGCGGGAGGGGGGAAGGGGGGGCTTCGAGGGGGGATGGATGTCAGGGGTTCAGGAGCAGAGGCACATGGGAGGCAGGAGAGGGAGGACTATTGGGAAGAGTCCGAGGACAGCGAGGAAGAGGAGGACGGTGGCCCGAGGGATTCCATGAGCCTTTCCAGCGAATCGGAGGATTCCCAGGAGGGGGCGCCTGTAGCCAAGACAAGAGGAGCCCCAGGGGGGACTCATCAGGGGGAAGGAGCAAATAGGGAATCCCGAAGCAGCAGCTGGAGATCGGGACCGGCTTCCCCTCCAGAGCATAGCGAAGGGGGGGAGGTTCCAGTGTGTCAGGGGAAGCAGCTCCGTCGGCAGGAACGGAGGGGAGGTCAGAATAAGCTATCCTCCCGGAAGGGGAGGGGAGCAGTGAGAGGAGTGATGTAACGATCAGGAGAAAGGTTGGAAGCTGGGCGCGCGCGCCAAGTTCAAATGTGCAAGCGCGAGGGGAAACGGAGAGCCCGGGGGAGGAGCCAAGTCCCAAAGCCCGCAGGAGGGAGGGAGAGCCATCTGGGGATTCAGTGTCAGAGGAATCCAGGAGGGGCGAAACTCCAGCGGGCAGAAAGACCCTGCGGAAAAGGAAAGACAGGAGGAGGTGGAGCAAAGCAAGCATCTTAAACTGGTGCAGGGGAGGGACTGATTCAGAGGGGACTTCAGCGGTCTAGCGTTACGGACGTGGGGCTGCGCGCCTCGGCTGTGAAACGAAAAATGAACTGCAATAAACGTTTCTGTATATAAAGAGAGACTGGCGTTGGTCCTTTGTGAGCTGGGACCTGAGGCAGCCCTGACAGGCGCGAAAATGATCCCGCCCTCCAGGATTCAAACGCATTTATCGAGGCTATGGACGCTTGTTTTAAATCAACGGTAGATGTGGATGTGGCCAGGAGGGAAACGCACGGGCTGCAGCAGGGCAAAGCCATGGTGAGACAATATCACTCCCACTTTTTTGCGTTGGTAAATGTGCTGGGCTGGGAGAAGGACTCTGATGCCGTGAGGGATCTGTTCTGGGAGGGGCTAAATGGACCCGTGAAAGATGAGCTGGCGAGGGGGGAGAGACCTACCACTACCACAGAAGTCGTCCAGAGAGCGCTGACGATAGGGGTACGCCTGGAAGAACGCCCTTGGGGCAGGGATGAGGGTCGTCTGGCACGCACACCGGCCAAAACACCTCCCTTCATACCCAGAGAAACAGGGCACGCGCACTCCACGCCTCCACTGGGGGAGGGAGAAGAGCCGATGGAGATCGGTGGTGCCAAGGCTCAGACAGCGACCAGAGCCCAAACACCAGGAGCAGTCAAGACGAAGGCTCCTAGAGGGAGCAGGAAGTGTTACATCTGCGACAGTGCACAGCACATGGCCAAAGAGTGTCCCCAGAGGATCCAGAAGCACACTGCAGCCTCAGCAACAGTAAGAGGAGCAGTTCAGCAGGGGGAACAGCTGCAGGGAAACGACGAAGCCTGGCTGCAGGCAGAGGCACTGGGGCCCAGCCAGGCGAGTCAGTGAAGCAGTCCCCAGAGATTTTGCAGCCCACAGACCCCCTCCCACCCAAACCAGTGGTGCAACTCACCGCATCACTCCAGCTGCCAAATAGATTCACCCTGGAAGTCCCTATTACCATTGACTCTGGTAGTAATGCAGACTTTGTGGGGGTGGACTTCATCAGGCGACATCGCATAGCGCTCCTACCAGCCACGATGCCCCTAAACGTTGTCACGGTCGATGGCAGGGAGCTACTGGGTGGACAGGTGGTACAGCAAACGCCGCCTATGGTACTGCAAATTGGAAATCACTGCGAAGTCATCAGCTTCAATGTCACCCACCTGTCGGACACGCCCATAGTGTTGGGCATGAGTTGGCTGGATAGGCACAGCCCGGCATTAGCATGGTACCAGCGGCAATTGACCTTCTGCTCCTTCTACTGCGCAGAACACTGCATCCGAACCGGCCAGGAAGAGGAGGGACAGGAAGATGAACAGCAGCTACACCTAGGCATGGTGCAGGCGGTGCCCAACAAGTACAAGGCAATTTTGGAGGTCTTCTGCGAGAAGGAAGCGGACAAGCTGCCTCCCCACCTGCCCTACAACTGCACGATTGACCTCCTACCGGGGGCGACACTGCCGACTGGAAAACTATATTCCATGTCTGAGGACGAACTGCAAGAACTCAGGGAGTTCATAGATCACAACTTGAATCCAAAGCAGTGGGGGGCAGTCCCCTGTTTTTCGTGAAGAAGAAAGACACGCCCCAACGGAGAATCGTAGTTGATTCCAGGATCATAAATTCCAGGACAAAGCCCACAGCATTCCCCATGCCCAAGATCGACGACCTGCTTGCGACGGTGAGGAAGGGACGGATCTTCACCAAGTTGGATCTACGAGGGGCGTACAACCTTATACGCATGCGGGAGGGCGATGAGTGGAAGACGGCCATGTTTACGCCTTTAGGCACCTATGAATATAGAGTTATGCCGTTTGGTCTGCAAAATGGCTCCCATTGTTTCCAAGCCTTCATGCACCACGTGTTAGCGGGCCTCCTCTACAAGAAGTGCGTATGCTTCCTAGACGACATCCTGATCTTCTCGGAATCGCAGGAGGCTCACGAGGGAGACGTCAAGGAGGTCCTGCAGAGACTACGGGAGCACAGACTTTACGCCAAACTGGAGAAGTGCCAGTTCGACGTGACGGAGGTGGATTTCCTGGGCTACAAGCTGTCCGACAAGGGACTCGCCATGGACAGCGCCAAGGTCCACTCGGTGTTGGACTGGAAGAGCCCGCGCAATCGGAAGGAGGTCCAGAAGTTCGTCGGCTTCGCCAACTTTTACCGCAAGTTCATCAAGGGGTTCGCAAAGGAGACGACGGCTATCACGGACACCCTCAGCTCCAAGAAGAAGAAGTTCACCTGGACGGACCAGGCGGAACAGTCTTTTCGGAGACTCAAGCATCTCTTCGCGTCCGAAGAACAGCTGCTACACGTAAACCCCAGCAAACCAATGAGGCTTGAGACGGACGCATCGGACAGAGCGGTGGGGGCGGTCCTGTTGCAGCGAGATCCTCAAGGGAACTGGAGGCCCTGCGCATTCTACTCCAGGAAACTCAGGAAGTCGGAACAGAACTACACCATCTGGGACAGGGAGTTGCTGGCCATTCATGCAGCCTTCAAGGCGTGGCGGCACTTCCTCATCGGAGCCAGACACACTGTGCAGGTCCGCACGGACCATAAGAACCTGGAGTACTGGCGCACGGCGCGGTTCCTGAACCAGAGACACATCCGCTGGGCGGAGTTCTTTGCGGATTTCGACTTCCGGATAGAATACATCCCGGGAGACAACAACGTCATGGCAGATGCACTATCCAGGAAATCGCAGTATCTCGAGGAAGCGGCACTGGTGGCGGCCAAACACATTTTTGCACCGAAAGCGTGGGCATGCACTTCAGCCACCGTGGACCTGGACGCAGTGCGTCGCGCACTGCAGACGGATGCCTTCGCACAATCCAAGATGGAGGAGGTGCGAAGAGGCACAGCGAAGGACGACGAGTTCCAGATACGCGACGGACTGCTCACCTGCAAAGGAGCTCTCTACGTGCCTGGGGACGACCTCCGAGCTAAAGTCCTGCAGCAGTTACACGACGCGCCCAGTGCTGGGCACTTCGGCAAGGACAAGACGGCGGAATTGGTGGCCAGAGACTTTTGGTGGCCCCAGATGAGGGGAGAAGTCGCGGATTACGTCTCTAGGTGTGACACATGCCAAAGGGCCAAACCAGTGCACAAGAAGCTGGCGGGACTGCTGGAACCACTACAGACGCCGCTCGAACCGTGGGAGAAAGTGGCCCTGGACTTTGTCACAGATCTGCCCAGCTCGCGAGGCAAAACAGTGGTACTCGTTGTCGTAGACCTGTTCACCAAGATGGCGCACTTCATTCCTTGCGCGAAGGTGGCCACAGTGGAGCAGACTGCCAAACTGTTCATAGACCAGGTGTTCAAAGTTCACGGCTTACCACGGTCCATCCTGTCTGACCGGGGTCGCCAATTCGTCTCGAGCTTCTGGCAGAAGCTGCTGGGCATCCTGAACGTCAAGATCAACTTAGCGTCGGCACGACACCCGCAGACCAACGGACAAGCGGAGTGGGTCAACGCCATCATGCAGCAGTACCTGCGATGCTACGCGAATCAACAGCCCTCGACCTTGGTTGACTACCTACCGCTGGCCGAGTTTGCCTACAACAACATGAAGCATGGGTCTACAGGGGTGACACCGTTCTTCGCCAACAATGGGCGGCATCCCAGAACCTTCCCGGGGTTAGAGACGAAGGGGGAGGGGGAGCCACGGGGAGCAGAGCACTTGGCAGCAGAGTTACAGGAGGTCCACGAGCAACTCCGAAGGACCTTGGAACTAGCAAAACACGCCTACAAAGTGCAGGCAGACAGGCACAGGAGAGTCGGGGAAGACATCCAGGTGGGGGACTGGGTCTGGTTAGCGGCCCAGGCAGTGCCGGCCAGAACGTTAGCTAAGAAGAAGCTCAAACACAAGCAGTTAGGGCCATACCAAGTCGAGGCACAAATCAACCCAGTGGCCTTCCGGTTGACACTCCCGGAGGGCTCCAGAATGCACCCGGTATTTCATAGGTCAGTCCTCACACCCTACAAGGAACCCCACAGGTTTCACGCGCCAGGGACCGCACCTCGCCCACTTAGAAAGTCGCCAACGGGGGAGGGGTCACCGAGGGCGGCACCACTCAACGAGGTCACGGAGATTTTAGACTCAAGATGGGGGAAAGAGGGAGTTGAATATCTCCTCGCCAGGGAAGGTACCCCGGCCAGCGCCAACAGGTGGGTGCCGGACTATGCCTTGGAGGAGCACTACCTCAAAGACGAGTTCCATGCACTCTTCCCGCACAGACCTATGCCGGCAGATTTTCACACCCACACTTTCAACCAGCACGTTCCAGGGGTTCTCATCTGCTGAGGAAACGGCGCCAGACACAAGCTCCCCGGAGGGATCACTCTTGGGGTCTGCCACAGACCGCTCTTATTGGTGGGACACTCAACCGGAGGTGGGGTGGAGCAGGGAACTGCTAAGGGGGCCCTGGCACGCAGCATCACCCGAGGTAACGGGGAGAGACGGACATGGACGTGTTGGGGGAGGACCTTGGGTTCGAACACGAATGCAGAGAGATGGAAGCAGAGGAGATCGACGTCGGCGAGCCCATTACGGGCTGGCCGGATCCAACTGGTCGGCTGCACGCCAGGGGGGAAGGAACTGTATCCCGCACTCACCCCCACAGCACTGGAGCACCAGGAACCCGCCCCAGAAGAGGGGAAGGGGGGAAGGGGGGCTTCGATGGCGGGATGGATGTCAGGGGCTCAGGAGCAGAGGTACAGGGGAGAGAGGAGATGGAGAGCGAAGGGGAAGGATCTGAGGGCAGCGTAGGGGGCAAGGGGGGTCCCAGGGGAGACACACCAGAAACAAGGGGCCAGCGGGGACTCCCAAAGCAGCAGCTGGAGATCAGGACCAGCTTCCCCACCAGAGCATAGTGGGGGGGAAGAGTCCCAGGTGTCAGGGGCAGCGTCTCCTCCAGCAGGGAGAGAAGAAGAGTCGGGACTGACCACGCCTCTGTCGGAGAGTGGGGGAACAGAGGGGAGGTCAGGTCCAGCTGGCCTCCCCGAAGGGGGAAGCAGTGACAGGAGCAGTGTAACGGTCAGGAGGAGGGTTGCCGGCTGGGCGCGCGCGCCAAGTTCGAATGTACAGGCGCGCGGGACAGCAGAAAACCCGGATGGGGAACCAGGTCCTAAAGCCCGCCGGAGGCAGGGGGAAGACTCAGGGGACTCAGCGTCAGAAGAGTCTAGGAAGGGCGAGACCCCAGCTGACAGGCGGACCCAGAGGAGGAAAGAGCAAAGGAAGAGGTGGAGCAAGGCTAGGGTCTTAAACTGGTGTCTGGAGGGAGGAAACTCAGACGGAGCTTCGGCGGTCTAGAGTCTCAGACGTAGAGCTGCACGCTCCTGATGTGAAAGACAAACTGAACTTCAATAAAGACTTTTGTATATAACAACGGACTGGCGTTGGTCCTTTGTGAGCTGGGACCCTGGGCAGCTCTGACAATAATGAACTAAAAAAGGTATTTAAATATACCTTCCCTAAGAAACCAGAGGCCTTCCTTTTGGGCATTGTTGGCCAGAGGGTGCTAAAGAAGGACAGAATTTTATTTATGTATGCGACAACAGCAGCAAGAATACTCATCGCAAAGTACTGGAAGACAGAAGATTTGCCCACTCTGGAAGAATGGCAGATGCAACTGATTGACTACGTGGAATTGGCAGAAATGACTGGCAGAATGCGAGACCTGGGAGAAGAGACAGTGGAAGAGGACTGGAAAAAATTTAAGGACTATTTGCAAAAGTACTGTAAAATGTATGAATGTTAGAATGATGCAGGATATAAAGACAACATGGCATTAGTAACCTAGTTGAACGAAATATGAAAATAACTGAACTATAAGAACAAAGATGAAATTTGAATAATATTATGTCAAGTTTAAATATCTAAATATTTGATAACAAAGGGTAAAATTGGAGACATAATAGCTGAAAAGTTTAATTTAAAACAAATTCTGAGAGAAGGTGAAGCATTGCTGAACATGATTTGGTAAATGGGAACACAGGAAAGGGAGAGGCGAGGGGGGTCAAGAAAGAGGGTTATGGAAGTTTGGTTTAACTATGTTGTATGTTTTATGTCTGTATTTTTGTATCGTATTGTTTTTTGTTTTGTGTGATTTCGTACTTTTTTTGTCTTTTACTGTGAAAATTTAATAAAATATCTTTAAAAAAAACATAAAAAACAAACAAAAACACCAATTTGAAATAAGCCCAATCAGAGCTTTATCATCTTCTTTTTATGTAGATGGAACCCAAAATACCCTTTTTCCATTGGTTTGGGGTGATTCTGGCGCACACCCAAATAACACCATGTGAATTGAAAAAAGCCCAATCAAAGCTTATATGTCTTCTCTCTATGCATATGGAAGCGAAAAGATGGTGTTGTGTTATTTTGGTCTCATTACACACACTTTGCGATTTCTGTGTCAATGTGCATTAAAAGCAAAAAACACGAAATGAAGTAAACGCAATCCAAAATTCTTTTTTCTATGTAGTTGGAAAACAAAACAACCTGTTTGGCTTTGTTTAGGCTTATTGCACAACTTTGCTATTTGTGGGTGAATGAACACCGAAAGAGCAATCGAAGCTTATTCGTCCTTTTACTATTGAGATGGAACCAAAACACCTATGCTTGATTTGGGCTGGTAACAAACATGTCACCTGCGATTTTTGGTTGAATGTGCATTCTAACCCCAAAAACACCAATTTGAAAAAAGCCCAATCAGAGCTTTATCATCTTTGAATCATAGAATCATAGAATCATAGAATTGGAAGAGACCACAAGGGCCATCGAGTCCAACCCCCTGCCAAGCAGGAAACACCATCAGAGCACTCCTGACATATGGTTGTCAAGCCTCTGCTTAAAGACCTCCAAAGTAGGAGACTCCACCACACTCCTTGGCAGCAAATTCCACTGTCGAACAGCTCTCACTGTCAGGAAGTTCTTCCTAATGTTTAGGTGGAATCTTCTTTCTTGTAGTTTGGATCCATTGCTCCGTGTCCGCTTCTCTGGAGCAGCAGAAAACAACCTTTCTCTCTCCTCTATATGACATCCTTTTCTATATTTGAACATGGCTATCATATAACCCCTTAACCTCCTCTTCTCCAAGCTAAACATGCCCAGCTCCCTTAGCCGTTCCTCATAAGGCATCGTTTCCAGGCCTTTGACCATTTTGGTTGCCCTCCTCTGGACACGTTCCAGTTTGTCAGTGTCCTTCTTGTACTGTGGTGCCCAGAACTGGACACAGTACTCCAGGTGAGGTCTGACCAGAGCAGAATACAGTGGCACTATTACTTCCCTTGATCTAGATGCTATACTCCTATTGATGCAGCCCAGAATTGCATTGGCTTTTTTAGCTGCCGCGTCACACTGTTGGCTCATGTCAAGTTTGTGGTCAACCAAGACTCCTAGATCCTTTTCACATGTACTGCTCTCAAGCCAGGTGTCACCCATCTTGTATTTGTGCCTCTCATTTTTTTTGCCCAAGTGCAATACTTTACATTTCTCCCTGTTAAAATTCATCTTGTTTGTTTTGGCCCAGTTCTCTAATCTGTCAAGGTCGTTTTGAAGTGTGATCCTGTCCTCTGGGGTGTTAGCCACCCCTCCCACTTTGGTGTCATCTGCAAATTTGATCAGGATGCCCTTGAATCCATCATCCAAGTTGTTGATAAAGATGTTGAATAAGACCGGGCCCAAGACAGAACCCTGTGGCACCCCACTAGTCACTCTTCTCCAGGATGAAGAGGAACCATTGATGAGCACCCTTTGGGTTCGGTCAGTCAGCCAGTTACAAATCCACTGAGTGGTAGCATAGTCAAGACCGCATTTTACCAGCTTCTTTATAAGAATAGCATGGGGCACCTTGTCAAATGCCTTGCTGAAATCAAGGTAGGCTACATCCACTGCGTTCCCTTCATCTACCAGGTTTGTAATTCTGTCAAAAAACGAGATCAGGTTAGTCTGACATGACTTATTTTTCAGAAATCCATGCTGACTATTGGTGATCACAGCTTTCCTTTCTAGGTGCGCACAGACTGTTTGCTTAATGATCTGCTCCATAATCTTCCCTGGTATTGATGTCAGACTGACTGGGCTGTAATTATTTGGGTCCTCTCGTTTCCCCTTTTTGAAAATAGGGACAACATTTACCCTCCACCAGTCTGCCGGGACTTCGCCTGTTCTCCAGGAATTCTCAAAGATGACTGCCAGTGGTTCTGAGATCACATCTGCCAGTTCTTTTAATACTCTTGGATGAAGTTCATCTGGCCCTGGAGACTTGAATACATCTAAACTAGCCAAGTATTCTTGTACTATCTCCTTAGTTATTCTGGGCTGTGTTTCCTTTGCTGAATCATTTGCTCCAAATTCTTCAGGTCGGGCATTGTTTTCTTTATCGGAGAAGACTGAGGCAAAGAAGGCATTGAGGAGTTCAGCCCTTTCTGTGTCACCATCTTCTCCTCTGAGTGACCCCACTGTTTCTTTGTTCTTCCTTTTGCTACGAACATACCCATAAAAGCCTTTTTTGTTGCTTTTAACCTCTCTAGCAAGCCTGAGTTCATTCTGTGCTTTAGCTTTTCTGACTTTGTGTCTACACGTGCTGGCTATTTGTTTGAATTCCTCTTTGGTGGTTTCCCCCCTTTTCCATTTTTTGTACACATCCTTTTTTAATCTTAACTCAGTTAAAAGTTATTTAGATAGCCACCCTGGCTTCTTTAGGTCACCTTCCATGTTTCCATCTCATTGGTATTGCCTGACGTTTTGCTTTTACTATCTCCCTCTTAACAAACTCCCAGCCATCATGAACTCCCTTTCCTTTTAGTATTACTGTCCATGGGATCTCACCCAGCACTTCCCTAAGTTTTATGAAGTCGGCTTTCTTAAAGTCAAGAAATTGAGTCCTAGTATGCTTGGCTGCTCCTTTCCGCTGTATAGAAAACTTCAGAAGAGCATGATCACTCGCGCCTAATGATCCTTCCACTTCTACCCCACTAACCAGGTCATCAACATTGGTTAGGACCAGATCTAAAATGGCTGTTCCTCTTGTTGCTTCTCCCACTTTCTGGACAATGAAGTTGTCTGCAAGGCCAGTGAGGAATCTGTTTGACCTTATGCTCTTGGCCGGGTTTGAAATCCAACAAATATCCGGGTAACTGAAGTCCCCCATTACTACTATCTCCCTTCCTTTTGCATGCTTGGCCATCTGTTCCAGGAAGGCATCATCTATGTCCTCCGTTTGGCTTGGGGATCTATACTAAACTCCCACAATGAGGTCTCTGTTATGTTTCTCTCCCTTAATTTTGACCCAAATGCTCTCACTTTGGCTTTGAGGTTCTAAATCTTGGATCTCTTCACAGGTATACACATCCCTGACATATAACGCTTCCAGTGAAATCAGCGGAGAGAGCACAGGACCTCCGCTTGGCACGCCCACGCTGCGCAGAAGGCTTCCACGCAGAGAATCTAGGAGGAGACTTGGAGTCAAGCAACTTTTATGTTGGAAGAAATTTAGGTCACACCCACTGACGGATTCTGCCAGTGACTAAGACAGTCGCGTTTCAAGGGCTGTCAAACCAGGGAAAGTTTTAGCTATACGACTAGCTTGCAGCAGTTTGCAGTTTACGCACAAGCAACCCCAATTCCCATTACAGCAATCCGTCAGTCCCTTGTTGCTTGTGCGGAGAGCAGCAGAGGCAGTGTCATGAGTCAAGCTGGAGGAGCAGGCGCCGGAGAGGGGCCAGGAAGGAACCAACGCTCGAAGAGAGAAACAGAGAGTTGGAGCAGCAACTGGCTATAGTAGCGGCGCGGCTGGATGAAAGGCGGACTCAGGATGCCCAGGGGAAGCCCAACCCCATCGCAAGGAAGGTACCGGGACTAGTGCAGAAGTTTTCAGGCAACCCCAGAGACTATAATGCTTTTAAGACAGATGTGCAATATGC
Source organism: Podarcis bocagei (assembly GCF_964188305.1). Lineage (NCBI taxonomy): Eukaryota > Metazoa > Chordata > Lepidosauria > Squamata > Lacertidae > Podarcis > Podarcis bocagei. The sequence continues at coordinate 44,936 of NW_027670190.1, forward strand.
GCTGGACCTGCAGTATGAGGACTTTGCAGACGATGGGGGGAGGGTCGCTTTTGTGATAGGGCACCTGGAAGGCGGGGCCAGAGAATGGATTAGGCCCTTAATGGCATCGGAGAATGCCGCCTTAAAGAACTTGAGGAAATTTTTTAGCGCCATGGACCATATGTTCTCAAGTGATGTGGAGCAAAGCGTGACACGCCAGCAGCTGATGGAGTGCAAACAAGGGAACCAATCAGTGAGAGAGTACTGGTCACGATTTGCAATGCTAATCCACAAACTCGGGTGGGAACTGGGTTCAGAACCAGTGCAAATGCTATTTGAGGAAGGCTTAGCCTCTTGGGTAAAAGATGAACTTTCCCGCTCGCCCCGCCCGCAATCGATGGACCAGCTGACTAAAATGGCGCTTGCTGTGGGAGTACGCCAAGAGGCGCGCGCTCTGGAAAGGCGGGAAGGGAGAGTGGAGCTGTCAGAGCTGCTTGAAGATCCTAGCTCACAGAGGATCACGCTAGCCAGCGATCATTAGGTAAAAGTCTTTATTGAATTACAGTTTCCATTCTCACGCTGCTGCGCGCAAACTCTACGTCTAGTAGCTAGATCGGCGAAGCTCCGTCTGAGTCTCCGCCCCGTGAGCACCAACTTAATATCCTAGCCTTGCTCCACCTTTTCCGCCTGACTGTCCTCCTCTGGGTCCCTCTACCCCCCGGGGCCTCCTCCTTCCGGGATTCTTCTGACGCTGACCCGGACCCTCCTGCCTCCTTGCGCCGGGCTTTAGGACCTGGTTCCCTTTCGGGGCTGCTTACTGCGCCGCCTTCCTCTGCATTTGAACTTGGCGCGCGCGCCCAACCTTCCACCTTCCTCTTAACCGTTTCTTCGCTCCCCGATGGAGGTGTGGCCACTCCTGACTCATGCCCTCCCTCCTGTGGTGAGCTGCCAGCGCTTCCCCCCTGGCTCCCTTCCTCTTCCCTGCTTCCTGGCGGTGACGCTGGTCCCGATTTCCAGCTGCTCCCCCCTGAGTCCCTTCTGGCTCTATCTTCCTGGGGTGCCCCCCTTGCCCTGGCCACTGGTGCTCCTTTCTGTGAATCCTCTGATTCACTGGAAAGACTAGGAGATCTCGGGTCGTCGTCATCACTCATCTTTTCTTCTGCCTCCTCCCCTTCGCTCTCTGTTTCCTCCCTTGCCCGTGCCTCTGCTCCTAAACCCCTGACATCCATCCCCCCCTCGAAGCCCCCCATTCCCCCCTCCCCTCCTTCCGGTGCTGGAGCTGGGGGCTGCTGTTGCAAAGGGACGAACGTCGGATATCGGTCGCTTCCCGTGGCGGGCCTCCATCTGAAGTCTTCCGGTTCTTCCTCCCTGCTCTCGTCGACGACGGTCACCTCCGCTTCCATCTCTGTGCCGCCGTGCTCGAAACCAGGGTCGTCCCCGAAAATGTCCATGTCCGTCTCTCCCTCACTTCCTCCTGGCGGCGTTGCTCGTCCTGAGCATTCCAGCCACTTTCTGCGGAACTGCTCCTCTGGCCTATCGTCCCACCAATACGAGGGTTCTGAGGCGGATCCCGAGGGTGACCCCTCCGGGGAACGGACGTCTCGTGTCGGTTCCTCGTCCGAGTCGAACCCCCGGAACGTGCTGGCCGAAAGCGTGGGCGTGAAAAGCCAGTCGTCGAAAAAGTCTGCTGGCATAGGTCTATGTGGGAAGAGGGCATGAAACTCGTCTTTGAGCAGAGGTTCGTCTAAGGCGTAGCCCGGCACCCAGCTGTTCGCACTGGCCGGGGTGCCCTCCTTGGCGAGAAAGTATTCTACCCCTTCTTCCCCCCATCTGGAGTCCAAAATCTCCGTGACTTCGTTGATGCGCTCCTTCTGTGCCACTCCCGCGTGCCCTGTTCTGTCTCTGGCCGGACTCGGCGCCGTTCCGGGTTCCTGGAACCTGTGCGGTGCCTTGTAGGGAGTGAGCACCGATCTGTGGAATACCGGATGCATCCTGGAACCCTCCGGAAGTGCCAGTCTGAAAGCTACCGGGTTGACCTGCTCTTCGACTTGGTAGGGCCCCAGTTGCTTATGCCCTAGTTTCTTCTTGGCCAACGACCTGGCCGGCACTGCGTGGGCTGCTAACCAAACCCAGTCTCCCACGTGGAGCTCTTCTCCAACCCTTCTGTGCTTGTCTGCTTGTACCTTGTATGCGTGCTTGGCCAGCTCCAGGTGGCGCCTCAGCTGATCGTGGACTTCCTGCAGCTCCGACGCGAACGCATCTGCTGTCTGCGGCTCCCCCTCCCCCATTCTTTCCAGTCCCGGGAAGGTTCTGGGGTGCCTCCCGTTGTTGGCGAAGAACGGCGTGACCCCCGTGGACACGTGCTTCGTGTTGTTGTAGGCGAACTCGGCAAGCGGCAGGTAATCCACCCACGTCGCAGGCTGTTGATTTGCATAACATCTCAGGTACTGCTGCATGATGGCATTGACCCGCTCCGCTTGCCCGTTGGTCTGCGGGTGTCTCGCCGACGCCAGGTTGATCTTGACGTTCAGGAAGCCCATCAGCTTCTGCCAGAAATTCGAGATGAACTGCCGCCCCCGGTCGGACAGAATAGACCGTGGCAGACCGTGAACTTTGAACACGTGGTCTATGAACAGTTTGGCGGTTTGCTCCGCCGTGGCCACCTTAGCACACGGAATGAAATGGGCCATCTTGGAAAACAGGTCCACCACCACCAGCACTGCCGTCTTGCCCCTTGAGCTGGGCAGATCCGTGACAAAGTCCAGGGCCACCCTTTCCCAAGGTTCGACCGGAGTTTGCAGCGGTTCCAACAGTCCGGCCGGCGGTTTGTGCACTGGTTTGGCCCTCTGGCAGGTGTCACACCTCGCCACGTAGTCTGCGACCTCCCCTCTCATTCCAGGCCACCAGAAATCCCTGGCTACTAATTCCACCGTCTTCTCCTTGCCAAAGTGCCCGGCCGTGGGCGCGTCGTGCAGCTGCTGCAGCACCTTGGCTCGAAGTTCGTCTCCCGGCACGTAGATGGCCCCTTTACGGATGAGCAATCCATCTCTTAGCTGGAAACCGTCGGCCGCTGCCTTGCCCCTTTGCACCTCTGCCATCTTTGCTCGTGCGAAGGAGTCCCCCTGCAACGCTCGTCGCACCGCCTCTAGGTCCACGGTCGCCGCGGCGCACGCCCACACTGTCGGTGCGAAGATGTGCATGGCGGCCGCTGGTGTTGCGTCCTCCAGATACTGTGGCTTACGGGAGAGAGCGTCTGCCATGATGTTGGTGTCCCCCGGGACATACTCTATTCGGAAGTCGAAGTTCGCAAAGAACTCAGCCCAACGTATCTGCCTCTGATTCAGGAACTGTGCCGTGCGCCAGTGCTCTAGATTCTTGTGGTCCGTGCAAACCTGCACCGTGTGCTTGGCGCCGATCAGAAAGTGCCTCCACGCCTTGAACGCTGCGTGAATGGCCAGCAACTCCCTGTCCCATATGGTGTAGTTCTGCTCGGACTTGCTGAGCTTCCTGGAGTAAAACGCTCCCGGTCGCCACACCCCCTGCGGGTCTTTCTGCAGCAGGACCGCCCCCACGGCTCTGTCCGAAGCGTCTGTCTCCACCCTCATCGGCTTGCTGGGGTTGACATGAAGCAGCTGCTCTTCCGACGCGAAGAGACGCTTGAGTGCCTGAAAGGACTGCTCCGCCTGCTCTGTCCAAATGAACTTCTTTTTCTTGGAGCTAAGCGTGTCAGTGATGGCCGCCGTCTGCATCGCGAAGCCCTTGATAAACTTGCGATAGAAGTTCGCAAAGCCGACAAACCGTTGGACCTCCTTCCGGTTGCGCGGGCTCTTCCAATCCAACACCGCTCGAACCTTGGCGCTGTCCATGGCGAGCCCCTTGTCAGACAGCTTGTAGCCCAGAAAATCCACCTCCGTCACGTCAAATTGGCACTTCTCCAGCTTGGCGTAGAGCCTATGTTGCTTTAGCCTGCTCAGCACTTCCTTGACGTGCTTGTCATGCTCCTGCTGCGACTCCGAAAAGATCAGGATGTCATCTAAGAAACAGACGCACGTCTTGTAGAGAAGTCCCGCCAACACGTGATGCATAAATGCTTGAAAAACGTGGGAGCCATTTTGCAATCCAAAAGGCATAACTCTATATTCGTAGGTCCCCAGTGGCGTGAACATGGCTGTCTTCCACTCATCACCCTCCCGCATGCGAATGAGGTTGTACGCCCCCCGCAGGTCCAACTTGGTGAACACTCTGCCCTTCCGTACCTTCGCGAGGAGGTCGTCAATTCGGGGCATGGGGAAGTCCGATGGCCTAGTCACACTGTTCAAAATCCTGTAATCCACTACGAGTCTCTTTTGGGGCGTGTCCCGCTTCTTAACAAAGAATACGGGACTGCCCCCCACTGCCTTGGACTCCCGGATGAAGCCGCGCTGCAAATTATGATCAATGAACTCCTTGAGTTCTTGCAGTTCGTCCTCTGACATGGAATACAGTCTCCCTTTAGGCAGCGCCGCCCCCGGCAGCAGGTCAATTTTGCAGTCATATGGTCTGTGAGGGGGTAGCCTGTCTGCCTCCTTCTCGCAGAAAACTTCCAAAAATTCAGCGTACTTGTGGGGAATCGCTTGCAGCGTGCCTAGCAGCAGCTGTGACTCCTCTTCCTCTCCTTCCTGCCTGGGCACGATGCAGTGTTCAGCACAAAAGGAAGAGCCGAAGGTCAGCTGCCTCTGGTACCAAGCCATCGTTGGGCTGTGCTTGTCCAGCCAACTCATGCCCAATACAACGGGCGTGACAGATAGTTGAGTGACGTTGAAGCTGATGATTTCTCTGTGATTCCCAAGTCGCATCACCATTGGTGGCGTCTGCTTCACCACTTGCCCCCCGAGCAGCTCCCTGCCATCCACCGTGACAACCTGCAGGGGCAGTGTGGCTGGCAGCAACTGCACAGCGTGCCTGTCGACAAAGTCCTGCCCTATAAAGTCCGCATTGCTGCCTGAGTCGATGGTGATTGGCACGTCTATGGTGATTCCATTGGGCAGCTGGAGAGATGCTGTGAGCCGCACTACTGGTTTGGGCGGGAGGGGGTTCACGGGCTGCAAAATTTCTGGGGACTGCGTCACTAACACGTCTGGCTGGGCCCCAGTGCCTCTTCCTCCAGCCAGACTGCGTCGTTTCCCTGCTGTGGTCCTCCTTGCTGCGTTGCTGCAGTCACCATTGCTGAGGCTGCAGTGAGCTTGTGGGGCCTCTGGGGACACTCTTTTGCCATATGCCCTGGTTCCTCACAGACGTAACACTTCCTGTTCCCTCTAGGAGGCTTCGCTTTCACTGCTGCCGGTGCTAGGGCTCTGGTTGCTGACTGAGCCCTTGCACCTCCAACCTCCATAGGTTCGGCTCCTCCTCCTGGCGGAGGCGTGGATTGCGCCCGCGCTGCTTCTCTGGGAAGGAAGGAGGGGCCCCCGGCTGGTTCGCGCCCTCCACGCCCTTCGTCCCTGCTCCACGGACGTCCTTCCAGCCTCACCCCCACTGCCAGTGCCCTCTGAACGACCTCCTGGGTGGTTCGGGGTCTCTCCCCCCTCGCGATCTCATCTTTAATCGAGTTGTGCAGCCCCTCCCAAAAGAGGTCTCTTACAGGAGCCGAATCTCTGTCCCATTCCAGGGCACTGACCAAGGCGAAAAAGCGGGCATGATACTGCCTGACGCTGGCCCTCCCTTGTCTCAGCCCATGCACCTCCTTCCGTGCAAGATCCACGTCAATACTTGATAAAAAGCACCCATCCATCGCTTTAATAAAGGCATCCGCATTCTGGAGCGCCGGATCCTTATCTCTCCATAAATTGCGTAGCCATGCTTTCGCATCCCCATGCAGATGGGACATGATGAACCCCACTCTCTCTTGTTCATCTCTAAAGTCTTTATGCAGCAGTTGCAGTGCGCACAGTACGTCGGCTCTAAAGTTGGGATACTGTTGCAGGTTCCCATCGAAGTGAGAGACTAGCCCGCCTGCCCGTCTCGCCAACCCAATTCCCTCCTGCCGGGGTGTCTGCTTTGTCAGCACGTCTAACCTGACCTGGAGATCCCTGCAGGCGGCAGCTGCCTCCTCCTCTCTCTTCCTGGATGCGAGAACCTCGGCGTTCAGTTGTGCCACTGCTTTTCTGAGGTCCTCTATCTGCTGCTCAGCCGTCATGTCGTCTGCCGTTCGTGAGCTCGCTAGTAGGCACCTGTTTCTCTCCCCTCCTCGAGGCTGTAGATGCCCACAATGATGAGACGGAGCTTACTGTCAGAGCTGCTTGAAGATCCTAGCTCACAGAGGATCACGCTAGCCAGCGATCATTAGGTAAAAGTCTTTATTGAATTACAGTTTCCATTCTCACGCTGCTGCGCGCAAACTCTACGTCTAGTAGCTAGATCGGCGAAGCTCCGTCTGAGTCTCCGCCCCGTGAGCACCAACTTAATATCCTACCCTTGCTCCACCTTTTCCGCCTGACTGTCCTCCTCTGGGTCCCTCTACCCCCCGGGGCCTCCTCCTTCCGGGATTCTTCTGACGCTGACCCGGACCCTCCTGCCTCCTTGCGCCGGGCTTTAGGACCTGGTTCCCTTTCGGGGCTGCTTACTGCGCCGCCTTCCTCTGCATTTGAACTTGGCGCGCGCGCCCAACCTTCCACCTTCCTCTTAACCGTTTCTTCGCTCCCCGATGGAGGTGTGGCCACTCCTGACTCATGCCCTCCCTCCTGTGGTGAGCTGCCAGCGCTTCCCCCCTGGCTCCCTTCCTCTTCCCTGCTTCCTGGCGGTGACGCTGGTCCCGATTTCCAGCTGCTCCCCCCTGAGTCCCTTCTGGCTCTATCTTCCTGGGGTGCCCCCCTTGCCCTGGCCACTGGTGCTCCTTTCTGTGAATCCTCTGATTCACTGGAAAGACTAGGAGATCTCGGGTCGTCGTCATCACTCATCTTTTCTTCTGCCTCCTCCCCTTCGCTCTCTGTTTCCTCCCTTGCCCGTGCCTCTGCTCCTAAACCCCTGACAGGAGCGTTGGCATGACAATCGCATTCCAGACGTGCCTGGGCCACCTGCACCACCCGTGCTGCCCGCGGAACCAATGGAAATTGGAGGAGCGCGCGTGCGCGGGGTTTCAAACTCCGGCGAGGTTCGCAAGAAAGAGGGGAAAACGACCAGGAAGTGTTTTCTCTGCCTACAGCCGGGACATTTTGCCAGAGTCTGCCCTCAGAGAAAAGCGTGGTAAGGAATGGTGGGGGCCGCGGGGGGAGAGCAGGAGCAGGGAAACGGCAAGGCTTGGCTGCAGGAGAGCGGGCACAGCAGCCAGGCGAGCAACCAGTGAAGGTGCCCAAACCAGACCCCCCCCCCGGGCAGCAATAGCCATAGAGGTGGTGTTAGAACTCCCCAACGGACACCCTATTAAGGTGAAGGCATTGCTGGATTCTGGCAGCTCTTGCAACTTCTTTAGCAGGGATTTTGCACTAGAACACCAACTCCAGGTGGTGCCTCTCGAACACCCCCTGCAAGTAACAACCATTGATGGGAGAGAACTCTTGGGGGGGGAGTGACCCACTAGACCCCTCCCATGAAAACGAGGGTCTCCAGACACACTGAGACAATTGCCTTTCACGTTGCCACATTAGCAGGGCCACCAATCATACTGGGAATGAGCTGGCTGGCACTGCACGATCCAGTAGTGGGGTGGCACCAGCGGACAGTCACCTTTGGGTCAGCTCACTGCGTAGAGCACTGCCACGAAGGGGAAGCCCCGAGGATGGCAGTAGCCAGGATGGCAGGGATAGCGGTGGGAGAAAAGGTGAGAGTACTGTTATTGGTTTCAGAACTCACAGGGTTAAGGAGTTCTGTGTGACGTCTCTTACCTGAGGCGTGGTTAGAAACTCTTATGGGAGTGGATTGACTCTGAGAGTTTCAGTCTGGTTTCGCTTTTGCGGAGAGAGGACGCAAGATGGGTGGCTTTCACCAGGTTTGAAGTTATGCTGTTAAACTTCATGATTAAAGGCTAAGAAGATAAGGAACGCCTTTGTGTCTGAATTTATTACTGCAATTGCTTCACCGCTGTGTTTATCTCTGCTACCGGCAAGAGGGAGAGGCAGGAAGGATTTTTGGATCAGCACGGACAGACAGCAGAGCTGCGCAAAGGGAAGCGTGCTGGACTCCATGTTTGTTTTTCTTGGAACTCATGGCAACTTTGGCCTCTCCGTTGCCATAGGTTATGGGTGCTTGCCAACGCTTTGAAGCATTGCAGGAACGTCCCACGTGTGTGTGGGGAAGCCAGCAGGAGAGTTGCTGGGTCCAGCTGGAGCTCTGGAGCTGTTTCTCTGAGGCTGGAAGGAGCTCGCTGGGAGGAGAAGCCGATCTGCCAGAGGCCGGAGGAAGCTGATACCAGTCGTGAGTAAGCTTACCCCGGGGGAGAAGGAGATGGCTCAGTCCCAGGAACATGGCTTTGAGCTTAAGCTGCCATGTGAGAAGTTAACCACTAAAACGTGGTTGGAGTGGAGTTATTTAGCAGAGTTGTCCTTAGTTGGAGCCAAGCTCTGGGAATTGGTGAAGCCGATGTCTTCGTCAGCTGGGGCTGTTGCAAGCCAACGTGAAGCTGAGGAGCGTGTTCTGGCTTTTCTGGCTGAGAATGTAAGTGCTGATTTAAGGCCTATAGTTCTGGATGCAAGGAAACCTGCGGTCGCTTGGCTAGCTCTACAGGAAGTGTGCAAAGCTGGGGGCGGAAGCAAGGGCCGGGAGACGGCTGCATCGGAACAGGAGAGGCAAGAGGGCACTGACCACCTTCGTGGAAGCCGGTGCACAGCTGGGAAAGGCTGTGGGACCCCTGAGGGGGACGAAGGGACTATTGCCACTGCTGCTGTTGCTGCCAGTTTCGCAGGGTCTCAAAGCTGCGCAGGTGATGCAACATGTCTGCGTGAGGAGCTTGGAGAGAGGCAAGCTGCTGGGGGCCCTTTACCCACCACTGGGGGTGCAGGAAAGCGTCCTGGGAGCCCTGGGAGCAGTGGGGGGGCGGTGAGCAGTAAAAGCACAGAAAAGCCTCTTTTTCCAAAGGCTGCCAAGAGTTGTTTGCGTCGTAAGTCGAAGCCTGGGAAACAGGACAGAGCTAGATGCGTCAAGGTCAGCCATCTGCTGCAGAGGGAGATAACGGCTGCAGAGTTGTCTGGGAACTCTGAGATAAGTCCAGTCTTCGGAGCAACGAGAGAAGTTGCGGTTTCGGACGCTGCCAAGGACAGGGGGTGCAGCGGGACGTTTGTTGGCATGGCAACACTACAGAACAATTCCAGCAGGGACACAGCTGTGAAGTTTATAATCGACAGTGGAGCGAGTCATCACCTGATTGGAGAGACACCTGCTGGGGGGCTGCGGGACTGCAGGGCTGTTTTGGATGGGAAAATTGTGCAGTTTGCAAACGGTTCCCAAAAGCAAGTTTCTGACATTGTTGACGTGTATGTTCCTTTTTTGCAGGCGCAGCTGGAGATCTACGTTGTGCCAGGAATGTATTGTTGTCTGTTATCTGTACCAGCTCTTGTAAAAGAAGGGTACAAAATTTGTTTTGAAAATAACACCTGTTCTATTTCCAGAGGGGGGAAGCTGCTTGTCAACGTGGAAGGCAAGGACAATCTCTTTGTTCTGGAGACACCTCTGGAGGGTGGGGGGAATGCAGGAAAAGCACAGGCGCAGTGTGCTAGTGTTCCCAGTCATGATTCATGTGTTCATGTATGGCACAAGAGAATGTCTCATGCTTGTTCGGAAGATGTTAAAAGGTTGCCCGGCTGCACCAAAGGTTGTAAAATCACACCATGTGAGGGATCCCTAGTGTGCAGGGCATGCAGCAAGGTTCAAAGGTGCAGGTTTCCCGGGGTAAAGAGGGTAACCACAAAACCTTTTGAGTTGGTTCACACAGACCTTACAGGACCCATGAAGTGTGAGAGTCTGGGTGGGGCCAGGTTTCTGCTAACAATGGCAGAGGATTTTTCTCAGAATTTATGGTGTTTCTCTCTCAGGTCACAGAGGGAGGCAGCGCAACTGATCCAGGATTGGGTTGCGGAGGTGGAACTAAGGTTCTCCACCAAGGTGCAAGAGTTCAGGAGCGACCGTGGGTCACAGTTCACTGGGTCTGCTCTGAAGGAATTCTTCAAGGAAAAGGGAATTCGTCACCAGGTGACGGGTGCAAAGTCTCCTCAAGAGAGAGGCGTGGCAGAGCACAGGAGTGAAACACTGGCTGAAGCTGTCAGGGTTTTGCTGTGTGACTCTGGGCTGCCTCAGAGCTTTTGGAGTGAGGCTTGGAAGTTTGCCAGCTTTGTTTTTAACAGGTCCTACAATCACGATGTAGGTGACACACCGTATTTTCTGTTGCACAAGAGGAAGCCACAGGTGCATTTCTTCCGTTCGTTTGGTTCTAGGGCTTCAGTGCCGATACCAACAGCGCAACGGAAGGAGGGTGGTCCTAGGTGCCAGGACATGATCTTCTGTGGGTATGATCCTGCGACAAATGGGTGGAAGTTTGCATACCCAGAGGGTGATCAGACCAAGCTGCTGGTCAGCAAGCATGCTGAGTTCTTTGAGCAGGGTGGTTGGTCACGGCCTAAGGTTGGTTCTGATTTTCTCTCAGAATGTCTGTCCGATTCTGAGGGGGAGGAAGAAAGGGAGGAAGGAGAGGCAAAGGCGGAGCCTGTTGCTGAAGACCAGGTTGCTGATGATGGTCAAGCACAGGGGTGGGTTTCTCCACAGGTTAAGATGGAACCCAAGAGCGAGCCTTCATCTCCTGTTAGCCATGTGCAGGAGGCCCGAAGACGCAGCAAGTCAGAGGGGGAATCTTCTGAGCTTGCTGGAGACACACTTGCTGACCCCAGTGGGTCAGGAGGAGCGCCCGAGGTTGTACTCCGGCGGTCAACTCGGACCACAAAGGGGATTCCACCTGAGAGGTTTCAGGTCACCAGTGCGTGGGTTGGTTTCGCACAGTGTGATTCTGGGAGTGTGGAAGGGATTCAACAATTGCCTGGGATAGATGCCAGTGGGAGGCAAAAGGCAATGGGAGGTGAGTTGAACTCAAAGAGGTCTGTAAATAGGGGTTCACAGTTTCCCTCAGGGTTCGAGACGAGAGGGGGTGTTATTGGTTTCAGAACTCACAGGGTTAAGGAGTTCTGTGTGACGTCTCTTACCTGAGGCGTGGTTAGAAACTCTTATGGGAGTGGATTGACTCTGAGAGTTTCAGTCTGGTTTCGCTTTTGCGGAGAGAGGACGCAAGATGGGTGAGCTTTCACCAGGTTTGAAGTTATGCTGTTAAACTTCATGATTAAAGGCTAAGAAGATAAGGAACGCCTTTGTGTCTGAATTTATTACTGCAATTGCTTCACCGCTGTGTTTATCTCTGCTACCGGCAATAGGGAGAGGCAGGAAGGATTTTTGGATCAGCACGGACAGACAGCAAAGCTGCGCAAAGGGAAGCGTGCTGGACTCCATGTTTGTTTTTCTTGGAACTCATGGCAACTTTGGCCTCTCCGTTGCCATAAGTACCACCTCAGTATGCAGACCTGGAAGAAGTTTTCAGTGAGAAAGAGGCGGATAGACTACCCCCTCACAGGCCCTTTGACTGTCAGATCAACCTACTCCCAGGGGCTCAGTTACCAGTGGGTAAGCTGTACGCCATGTCAGACAGGGAGATGCAGGAGTTGAGGAAGTTCATTGACAAGAACCTGAAGAGGGGCTTTATACGAGAATCAAGGGCGGTGGGGGGCAGTCCAGTGTTCTTTGTGGACAAAAGAGACTCCAAGGAGCCCCGCTTGGTCGTAGATTATAGGTCGGTCAACCGGGTATCGGAACCAGTGACCTTCCCTATGCCCAGAATTGATGACATTTTGGCCAGGGTAAGGAAAGGGAAGGTTTTTACCAAGTTGGACCTTCAAGGGGCGTACAATTTGATAAGGATGAGGGAGGGGGATGAATGGAAAACCATGATGTTCACCCCTCTGGGGGCCTTTGAGTACCTCGTGATGCCCCTCGGATTACAATCGGGTTCCAGCACATTTCAAGCTTTCATGAACCACGTGTTGGGGTCCCTGCTGTACAAGAATTGTGTGGCCTTCCTGGACGACGTACTTATCTACTCAGAGAACGAGGAGCAGCATCTGAAAGATGTCAAGAAAGTGCTGAAAAGGCTGCAGGAGCATCAGCTGTGGGTCAAACTGGAGAAATGCCAATTCCACGCCCGAGAGGTGGGGGGAGAGCTTCCAAGATGGCGCCGGCAAGGGCAGCCCTGCTCTAAGCTCCATGCTAGTCGTGCAGTTTTTTATTAGTTTTTAACAGTTTTATTAATTTCTTTTTACCTGTTTTAATTGCTAGCTAAGGCATTTAAACCTACAAGTGACACAGCAATTTGTCTCCCTTGTTGGAAGGACACTGAATCACCGGCTACACAAGGAACTAGAAGGCAAGCGTTGGTTAAAATTACTCCCGGGCACTGGATCACCGCTGCTGTAGCTGTAGCCTGGAGACAGGGTCTGAGCGGAGTCTCAATACTTGGGGAAGGGAAAGAAGCCAAGCCGAAGTTTTGAAGCCAGGCCAGGGGAGGACCAGAGGAGACCATAGGAGTCCTCAGGTGCCTGGACAAGCAGCTGAACCCGACGGGCTTGAGGACCCAGCCTCCCTCCCGAGCCGCTTTCTCCAGCTGCACTTCGTCATCCTACCAGCTAGTGTGGAAAGCTGTGAGGCTGTGAGGCTTCGGGTTGCTGAAATTACACTTTGAGAGGCGAAGAAGAAGTCTACGGCAGAGAGAGGTGAGAAGAAAGGAGACGGAAGTTCCAATTAAACAAAACAAAAGCCTGGAAGTTCGCAAAGCGGTGAGACCCTTCTGTTTTAAGTAAAGCCTGCCTTCACTTACCCCAGAGACCGAATAGGGGAGGGACGGGGGACCGGATAAAGATTTAAATTGAGAGCCCTTGACTTGTATAATTAACCGTGAAGAGGGCTGAGCTGGAGAAGATTTACTAGAGCCCTCAACAGGAGTAAATCTCTATCGGAATTTTACTCTTATTATAGCTCTTCAACGAACTGTGGAGAAATCCCTGGAGTTAAATACTCAGCTGCACAGCTAAATCACTGACTGTGGTAGGAAGTTCCCTTCTTCTCTCCTGTATTATTTATATTATTTAGTTCATATCTACTGTGGCTATGGGCAAGAGGAAACGCCTCAGAGAAGCAGAGGAATTACTGCTTCTCCCTAGCCCCAAGCTACAAGCTAAGGGAAGAAGAGTCCAGTCAAATCCTCAAGCAGCAGTTACTACACACAATAGATTTCTTCCACTAAGTGACTTGGATGTAGCCATTCCCAAGCCCCAAAATACCATCTTACACACTTGTAATCTAACGAGCACTCCCATTAAAGGTGGGTCTGACGTGGATGGAAAAAAGATCCAGGATAAAGAGAACCAGCTGGGAAATGAGTCCTCCCATTTACAATTAGTCATTAGGACACTGGACTGTATATTTAAAAAGATAGACTTTCTGACGTGCTCAATTTCCAAGCTAACTGAAAAAGTGATGGATATGGATGCCAAAATTGCCCTCAAAAATAACTACCAGAGGGGACCTCCACGGATAGCCCCACCAAAATCTGGGGCAAAGGGGATGAGAAAATACAAACTAAACAATCTCATGTGTAAGCAAAATCTAACACTGCAACCAAAGAAGGTGTGCCTAACGATAAGGTCAGAGATATGGGACTGGTCAAGCTTAGAAGGAGCTAAAATTGCCCTAAGTAAAATCCTGAGAATAAGCACAGTTCATATCGATCTTCGTGCTTTACTTCCGCTAACTCAATCAAATGGCCCTTACAAAGTTATTTTAGCCTTCCATTCGCTGAGATTACCCTTATTAATAATAAGAGAAAAATGGAAATTCATAAAAACAAAAATCATACCCACAAGGGTTTTTGCGGACAGCATAGTAAATCCACTACTTGTGGAAAAAGGGAAAGAGACATTAGATTCAGAAACAAGCTCTATAAAATCGCCAGACAAAGAGATCTTGCTCTCCCCACAGAGAACGGAGGAGATCGTCTGCAGCCCACAACTAGGAATGAATTTGGGTAGTTCCAGAATATCCAGTGGTGAAACCGCCCTTATGAATTCATTTGATGAATTACAATCACAAGAAAAAGAAAAAATAATAAATAAATTAGACAAATTAAGAGAGAAGATGTTTCAGGCCAAAAGTAAAATAGGAAACAAAGAAATTCAAACAAACAGGGCCATTGAAGGCTCGGTGGACCTTCTCCAATTTAGCCCACAGCCCCAAAATAGGTCTATAAAATCCAAGGCAACGATACAGACAATCGTCCCGCCACCTTCATTAGTTAATTTGGAACCAGCTCATCCTGTACCAACCGGAATGGATATATCTACTAAAGAACAGCAAAATGTAAACAAAATTTCGACACATTCCTCAATGCCTGACCTGGAGTCATCATTATCGGACGGAGAATCCCTAGCTGATGATCTAGAAGTTCAATCTGTTATCGATACGGACTGGACAGAAGACCCCTTGGGCCATATAAATAAGATGATATACCCATGGAAGGAAAATCTAATAATAGCTAAAACTTGTACCGACCTAATCTCTGCCCCCCTAGGTGATAAGCTCTCTGATAAAACAAGGGATTTCAGAGAGGAGATCAGACCAAACCAGGACACTACCCCTATAGGACCGAGCGAGCAGAGCATAATTATAAACAGCTCAAGTGGCACACCTGCGTCAAAAGGAGAGAAGTCATCTACTATTAGTCAAAGGAAAATTACTGACTTCTTTAAATCTGACAACCCAAGATCAGCGTTCCCCCCTTCTCCATTGTGACTACCCAAACCCCAGTCAAATCTCCCCCCCCCCCCCGTTCTCCTTTTTAAGCTGGAACATAGCAGGTTGGAAGGGGAAAAAATCTGACCCGGACCTTGTAAAACTAATAAACTTACACCAAGTAATTCTTTTACAAGAAACATGGGAAGAGGGGAGAGTAGATATTAATGGTTTTGATGTTACATCATTACCGGCATGCCCGTCTACTAAAGGAGGCCGGCCTAGTGGAGGATTAGTTATAGCAATTTCCTTGAAAATACAGGCAAAACTCACGCTTGTAAATGCTTCCACCTTTGCAATTACAGCCCTGATTACGGGGGAAAATTTTGAACTTGTTATAACAAATGTCTATCTTCCTCCTGGAGGCAACACTGCAGACTTATACAATAAATGGGGAATTTTGGAGGAACATCTTACTCTTTGTCTCTCCAAATACCCCAATATACCCAATGTTATAGCAGGGGACTTCAATGCTCGCATTGCAACAAACTGGGAGTCTTTAATCAAAGCCAAATGGTGGATAACTCCAGAATTCATTAATGACCTCGCCCTCCATACTCAAAGACTTTCCAAAGACAAAAGGGTAAATGAAGCAGGAACCCTTCTTTACCAATTGGTACTACGTCTAAACTTAGTGATTCTAAACGGGAACTGCCCGCCAGACGTACCGGGTGATTTTACACACATAAGCTCCTCTGCAAACAGTGTCCTGGATTGTATGTTAGTATCTCATGACATTTTCCCCAAATTTTCCCATTTTAAAGTTGAAAATATTCAACTGAGCGACCACCTACCGTTGGTCGCCACAATGACTATAGACTGGACCCCAGATGGAGACAGGCACCCAACACATCTGATTACGAACTCAGTATTGCAAATCAAAAGTGTTAAATGGTCCGAATTACAGGCCCAAAAATACTCAGCATATTTCCAACAAGGGCTAAAACAAGCATATTCAGGCTTAATTGAGGACTACTACGATTATGACCAAACTCTAAGACTATTCTCGAATCTGTCAGAAGATCTATCGTCCTTTTTCTCTGTTCCGACGCATAAAATAAACCGAACACAAAGGAAGATAGGTGCATTGTGGTTCAATAGTGCTTGTAAACAGGCTAGACAACTTCTTGGTAACATCTACAAAGAATATAAAGCAACGGTCCTGCCAAAAGAATATTTCCAAGCAAAATCGGCCTACAAGCAAATTCAAAAGGGAGCTAGACAGGAATGGCAAGTGAATCAATGGTGGGCAATCATAGAAGCCTCATCATTACGGAACTCCAGACAATTTTGGCTCCTGGTAAATCAAAGAACTAAAAGATACCCTTTAACTATTATTCCTGTCCCGGTTTGGGAATCATACTTAAAAAATTATTTTGCCACAACTGACTGTACTGCTAACACAAGAGATGAATTTCAAGAACAGCTTCCCCTCTGGCCCCCCACTGATCCGGAGGACATCCATGATTTGATCGTTAAACTCAAAACAGGGAAAGCGCCTGGGCCAGACCTGATCCCGGCAGAAGCTATAAAATACCATGCGGACTGGTGGGCTTAAGTCCTGGCGACCATTTTTGATGCCGTTAACAACTCTGGAATGATCCCGGAAGTATGGAAGGACGCTATTATCGTTCCAATCCACAAAAAGGGCTCACCAGACGACCCAGGAAATTATAGAAATATCAGTCTGCTCTCAATAGTGGGGAAACTGTATGCCCGCTTCCTGTTGAACAGACTTACCCAATGGGCCGAAGAGAAAAAATTAATTGGGCCCGAACAAGCTGGATTTCGCCCAAAACAGTCAACAATTAATCATATTCTAATTTTACAGCATCTTGCCTGGAAATATTCCACCCCAAAGGGTGGCCAACTCTGTGTGGCATTCATTGATCTAAAGGCAGCATTCGATAGTATCCCCAGGAACATCCTCTGGGAAAAACTCACCCGCTGGGGCATCGACAGAAGGCTTCTCTGGCTAATAATTAAACTCCATGAGAACTCAGTGGCCAGAGTGAGACTCACTCCGGAGGGCGATCTCACCAATTCAATTCCCATTAACAGAGGTGTCCGACAGGGCTGTATATTGGCTCCATTCCTGTTTAATTTATTCATAAGCGACATGAGGACTCCCCTAACAGAGGCTCAAGAAAGGATTCACGCACCCCGCCTAGCACTTTATCGTTGCCCTCTGTTACTATATGCGGATGACGCAGTCATCCTCTCCTTTTCTAGAGTAGGTCTCAGGAGGGCCTTAAAATTTTTTGGATCATATTGTAACACAAATTCCCTTACAATTAATTATGGAAAATCTAAGATCCTAGTTTTCTCAAAGAGCCGGAAACTCCATAATTGGAGAATTGATGGGAGAGTCATCGAACCAGTTTATAGATTCCAATACTTGGGAGTTTGGTTACAACATAACCTTAGATGGAAGGCCCATGTAGCTTATGTTACAAACAGAGCCAAAGCTATCTCCTTGGCGATCTTGCGATTCTTCTTCACCGATGGAGCCCTCCACATCCCATCGGCGTTGAAAGTGTTCAAGGCCAAGGTGATCCCGACAATTGCTTATGCCATCTCAACTTGGGGGACTTTTGTCAACCTATCTCACCTACAGGTTATTCAAAATCAGTTTTTAAGAGGGATATTGAAACTGCCCAACTGTGTAAGTAATACAGCGTTACACATGGAACTTAATATTGTATCCCTGGAAAACGCCCTGTGGAAGCACATACTCTGTCACTGGTTATCTCTATGGCACAATCTCCCAAACTTGTATTTGATACAATGTATGTGGAGAGATGATTTCCAGAGCCCATGGGTAAAAAATTTACAACTGAAAATTACGGCAATGGGAATCTCCCCATCTAAATTACTAGAGCAGGACATAGTTCCAGCTAAAAGAACAGTAACCTGTAAACTAGAGGAGATGGACTTGCAGCAGAAAATGGTGTTGGGCAATGGTACCTGCTCACCTCAAAACCTTGGTTTATTACCCCTCTTAAGGCTCCCAAACTATTTGAATTCCTTAACTTCTTCGACTCATAGATATGCCTTTATAAAGGCAAGATTCAACGCCTTCCCATCGAACGTGCTGAGAAATAGATTTTCCAATGGACAGATATCGCTCTTATGTGATTGTAATTGTGGGGCACCGGAATCGTTGCATCACATAATCTTTGATTGTGCTTCTCACTCATCGGCCAGGAGCAAGTTTCTTGATCCATATCTAAAGGGAATCGCCGATGATTGGAATGAAGCCAAACTGAGATATCTACTAAATGATGAAGATCCCCTAAGATCACTCACGGTTGCCAGATTCTTGATCAGCGTCCTATCCCTAAAGAAGAAAAACGGACTCCTGTGCGGCTCGGATGACCCTTTTAAACCATGATATATGTTTTAGGATGTAACTAGGTGATATCACCACTGATGTCTTTTATTAATTTATGAGCAGAAGACGATGTCTATGTTGCAAATTTATTGTAATGTATGTTTTGTTGGGTCTTTTGCTTATTTTGCTTTGGTTCTTGTCTGTTCTTGTAAGTTTTTAGCTGTTTTAAATTTGGAGGTTTAAGTATATATATGTTGGTGGGAAACTGTCGTGTGACGGGCCAATGGCCGTAATAAATATCAATCAAGAATGGAAATAAAAAGTCCATTGTATAAAATACATTTGAGGGTCACTTGAGCAGGAAGCACGTGAGGCGCAGCAAAACACAGGCCGATAAACAGTAGACAAAGCCCATCTTTCCCAAACATCGCAGGAAAAGGCCAGAATTTACGAAGCGCATGAACCATCACAGCTTTCCTCAATGATGAAGCAATTGCTAATATATAATCATAGAACTAGGGAGTTTGAAAGGGCCACGAGGCTCATCTAGGCTTACCCCCTGCAATGTGGGAATCTTTGCCAAAGAGCTTCCCTCTTGTGGCTTATCCCCACAACAGATACTGACTTTGGATTTTGGTCAAGCAAACAGTCTAATCCAGGCATTCCCAACCTGCGGCCCTCCAGATGTTTTTGTCCTACAACTCCCATGATCCCTACCTCACAGGACCAGTGGTCAGGGATGATGGGAATTGTAGTCCAAAACATCTGAAGGGCCGACGGCTGGGGATGCCTGGTCTAATCTGTCAGTGCCTAAATGATCTCAAGTGTCAGAACAACTTGACTGCTATCAGGAAATTTCCCACCGTCCCATTTCGACTCTCCAGCACCTGATCTGCATCACCAAGATGATTGTGTTGTTGTTTAGTCGTGTCCAACTCTTCGTGACCCCCTGGACCAGAGCATGCCAGGCACTTCTGTCTTCCACTGCCTCCCGCAGTTTGGTCCAACTCATGCTGGTAGCTTCGAGAACACTGTCCCACCATCTCGTCCTCCGTTGTCCCCTTCTCCTTGTGCCCTCCATCTTTCCCAACACCAGGGTCTTTTCCAGGAAATCCAGGAAATGCTGGGTGAGATCCCATGGACAGTAATACTAAAAGGAAAGGGAGTTCATGATGGCTGGGAGTTTGTTAAGAGGGAGATAGTAAAAGCACAACGTCAGGCAATACCAATGAGACTGAAACATGGAAGGTGCCTAAAGAAGCCAGGGTGGCTATCTAAAGAACTTTTAACTGAGTTAAGATTAAAAAAGGATGTGTACAAAAACTGGAAAAGGGGGGAAACCACCAAAGAGGAATTCAAACAAATAGCCAGCACGTGTAGACACAAAGTCAGAAAAGCTAAAGCACAGAATGAACTCAGGCTGGCTAGAGAGGTTAAAAGCAACAAAAAAGGCTTTTATGGGTATGTTCGTAGCAAAAGGAAGAACAAAGAAACAGTGGGGTCACTCAGAGGAGAAGATGGTGAAATGCAAACAGGGGACACAGAAAGGGCTGAACTCCTCAATGCCTTCTTTGCCTCAGTCTTCTCCGATAAAGAAAACAATGCCCGACCTGAAGAATTTGGAGCAAATGATTCAGCAAAGGAAACACAGCCCAGAATAACTAAGGAGATAGTACAAGAATACTTGGCTAGTTTAGATGTATTCAAGTCTCCAGGGCCAGCTGAACTGCATCCAAGAGTATTAAAAGAACTGGCAGATGTGATCTCAGAACCACTGGCAGTCATCTTTGAGAATTCCTGGAGAACAGGCAAAGTCCCGGCAGACTGGAGGAGGGCAAATGTTGTCCCCATTTTCAAAAAGGGGAAAAGAGAGGACCCAAATAATTATCGCCCAGTCAGTCTGACATCAATACCAGGGAAGATTCTGGAGCAGATCATGAAGCAAACAGTCTGTGAGCACCTAGAAAGGAATGCTGTGATACCAATAGTCAGCATGGATTTCTGAAAAATAAGTCATGTCAGACTAACCTGATCTCCTTTTTTGACAGAATTACAAGCCTGGTAGATGAAGGGAACGCAGTGGATGTAGCCTACCTTGATTTCAGCAAGGCATTTGACAAGGTGCCCCATGATATTCTTGTAAAGAAGCTGGTAAAATGCGGTCTTGACTATGCTACCACTCAGTGGATTTGTAACTGGCTGACTGACCGAACCCAAAGGGTTCTCATCAATGGTTCCTCTTCATCCTGGAGAAGAGCGACTAGTGGGGTGCCACAGGGTTCTGTCTTGGGCCCGGTCTTATTCAACATCTTTATCAACGACTTGGATGATGGATTCAAGGGCATCCTGATCAAATTTGCAGATGACACCAAACTGGGAGGGGTGGCTAACACCCCAGAGGACAGGATCACACTTCAAAACGACCTTGACAGATTAGAGAACTGGGCAAAAACAAACAAGATGAATTTTAACAGGGAGAAATGTAAAGTATTACACTTGGGCAAAAAAAATGAGAGGCACAAAAACAAGATGGGGGACACCTGGCTTGAGAGCAGTACATGTGAAAAGGATCTAGGAGTCTTGGTTGACCATAAACTTGACATGAGCCAACAGTGTGACGCAGCAGCTAAAAAAGCCAATGCAATTCTGGGCTGCATCAATAGGAGTATAGCATCTAGATCAAGGGAAGTAATAGTGCCACTGTATTCTGCTCTGGTCAGACCTCACCTAGAGTATTGTGTCCAGTTCTGGGCACCACAATTCAAGAAGGACACTGACAAACTGGAACGTGTCCAGAGGAGGGCAACCAAAATGGTCAAAGGCCTGGAAACGATGCCTTATGAGGAACGGCTAAGGGAGCTGGGCATGTTTAGCCTGGAGAAGAGGAGGTTAAGGGGTGATATGATAGCCATGTTCAAATATATAAAAGGATGTCACATAGAGGAGGGAGAAAGGTTGTTTTCTGCTGCTCCAGAGAAGCGGACACGGAGCAATGGATCCAAACTACAAGAAAGAAGATTCCACCTAAACATTAGGAAGAACTTCCTGACAGTAAGAGCTGTTCGACAGTGGAATTTGCTTCCAAGGAGTGTGGTGGAGTCTCCTACTTTGGAGGTCTTTAAGCAGAGGCTTGACAACCATATGTCAGGAGTGCTCTGATGGTGTTTCCTGCTTGGCAGGGGGTTGGACTCGATGGCCCTTGTGGTCTATTCCAACTCTATGATTCTATGATTCTCTTCTCATGAGGTGGCCAAAGTCTTGGAGCCTCAGCTTCAGGATGTGTCCTTCCAGTGAGCACTCTGGGCTGATTTCCTTCAGAATGGATAGGTTTGATCTTCTTGCAGTCCATGGGACTCTCAAGAGTCTCCTCCAGCATCATAATTCAAAAGCATCAATTCTTCGGCGATCAGCCTTCTTTATGGTCCAGCTCTCACTTCCATACATCACTACTGGGAAAACATAGCTTTTACTATACTGACCTTGTTGGCAAGGTGGTGTCTCTGCTTTTTAAGATGCTGTCTAGGTTTGTCGTGAGATGATTACCCCTCCTTTATTGCCTGTTCCGGGTTGCCCAACCACTACCCCAGAGTCCTCTCTTGGCAGATCAAGAGGAGCAGGTGACGGCAAAGGCGGCCGGGTTTTGAGCTGGGGCAGTCAGAATAAGGTCCACTCTCGATTCAAAACCCTCAAATGTATTTGATATCATTGATTTTTCATTTCTATTCCTTGCAGATCATCTCGTTGTTTTATTGCTACAACCAAGGGCTGATGCAAATTAAGAGGATAATGATAATGATGATGATGATGATGATAATAATAATAATAATAATAATAATAATAATAATAATAATAATAATAATAATAATAATAAATAAAAAATAAAAAAAACTTTTATTTGTATCCTGCCCTCCCCGTCCGAAACCGGGCTCAAGGAGGCTAACACCAAATATGTAACACTGGTATAAAATCAAGCAATAACGAAATTACCTCCTGAAAACAAGCCAGGATCAAATTCAAATCCAATTAGATGGCTTTCCGCAGGATTAGGGTTGGGAACAGTAAACGCTCATCAGGCCCAACTCTTATATGGGCCTGTGAGAACACTGGGAGGCCTCTTTCATACTAGTCCTTACACAAAAAGAGAAGGGGAGTCAGGTTGAACCAAAGGCCCGGCGGAACAACTCCATCTTACAGGCCCTGCAGAAAGATGTCAGATCCCACAGGGTCCTGATCTCTTGTGGCAGAGAGTTCCACCAGGCCGGGGCCAAGGCTGAAAAGGCCCTGGCCCTGGTCGAGGCCAGCCTAATCTCCCTGAAGCCCAGGACCTCTAACATTTTTTTATTTGCAGACTGTTAGATCCTCCGTGGAGAGGCGGTCCTAGGCTGTATTCATTCGTTTGGCCCAACGTGGGGCTCGTACCCATGACCCCAAGATTCAGAGTCTCAGCGCTCTGCTGCCTGAGCTACTCACACAGCTGCCCTCTTGTGCACCTCACCTCAAATTTGTCCGAATTGTGCATGCCTGGGATTCACTGCATGAGATGGGAGGTGGGGTGGTTCCCAAAGTCAGAGCTCATGTAGCCAACGCGGAGCCGGCCCTCACTGCCTTTCAGGTCCTTGGGGTGCTCGTAAGGCGGCTTGTGGAGCACGTTGATTTAGCAAGGGGATTCAAGAAAGCCGGGTTACGGAAATGACATGGGGGTGGGGGACATGAGGCCACATCTTTGAAGTTGTTCCAATGTTACAAATATACATACCTTTGACTTGACAGCCCAAGAAAGACACGCAGAAAATCTATGCTTTAACCGACTCTCCTCATTCCGCCATTTGAACGAATTTGGGCTCCACCTCCCTCCATGAGCCAAGAAGCAGGAAGTCATGTAGGCAGCAGGAACAGGGCATCCCGCCAGAATTCCCCAAGCCTGAGAGCACATACACGGCACCCCACCGAGGGAGAGACCAAGGGGGCAACCATAGACATCTGCCAAGGCAGTTTAGCAAGGCAGGTGTTCTGAATGCCCATCTCCAGACAAGTCCAGTGGGAAAGGACGTGTCAAGAGTTTTATTGTTCTTTCAGTGATGGAGATTTAAGGGGTCTGATAAAGGGACCTCATAGTGAATGCATAACCCTTGTATACCCCTCCTCATTTGTGATGTGCTAGTGATGTAGTGATGATGTATCAACGATGCTGCTTGAAGTGTATTCTGGGGGGAAGAAGGAAGTTTTAAAAGTTGACATTGCCCCATGCTCGGGGTTCTTACTCCTGGGCAGACCTGTGGTGCAACAGTAAGAATCATGGTCTACTGACCACTGTTTTGCTCCAAATTACCGGGCTGGGACTTCCTCCTTTTACTGACAGCATGGACCCATGGGGGACAAGTGCCCCGGTGAGCTAGGCTGTCAAGGAGTCACTCACCCTGGAATTTTTTCGCTTAACAGCCATTGGCGCCAATACAGAGCAGGCTTCCTAAACCTTGGCCCTCCAGCTGTTTTCAAACTACAGTGCCCATCATCCCTGACCACTAGACCTGCTAGCTAGGGACCATGGAGCTGTAGGCCAAAAGCATCAGGAGGGCCAAGGTTGAGGAAGCCTGATAGAGAGCTCTACCTCTCTTTCAAATCAGAGCCGGCAAAGGCGGTGGAGTTCCTGCGCGGGTGCCTCGAGGCGGTTGGAGGATGGATGGCAGCTAACTGGTTGAGGTTGAATCCTGACAAGACTGAAGTTCTGTGGTGTGTGGGCGGGTGGGGGGGACTCCCTGGTCCTGAACGGGGCAACTGTGCCCCTGAAGGACCAGCTGCACAGTCTGGGGGTCATTTTGGACCCATGGAGGCACAGGTCTGTTCTGTGTCCAGGGCAGCTCTATCTGGGATGCAGGATAAGACCCTCCCTGCCCACGGACTCTCTTGCCAGAGTGGCGCATGCTCTTGTTATCTCCAGCTTGGACGACTGCAATGCGCTCTATGTGGGGCTACCTTACTGCAATTAATCCAGAATGTGGTAGCCAGACTGGGGGCCGTGAACAGCCGCAGAGACCACATAACACCAGTCTTGAAAGACCTGCATTGACTCCCAGTACGTTTCCGGGCACAATTCAAAGTGTTGGTGCTGACCTTGAAAGCCCTAAACAGCCCAGCAGATGAAACTTTCCTCTGGTTGTCAATATTAAGAGGATGCCAGCAAGATCAAACCTTTCTGTAAAATAAAGGATTTAAATCCAGTCTGACTGAGACCACATACCACCGGTCCCAAGAGATCTGCTTTGGCTCCCAGTACGTTTCCAAGCACAATTCATAGTGTCGGTGCTGACCTTGAAAGCCCTCAATGGCCTCGGCCCAGTAGACCTGAAGGAGCATCTCCACCCCGGACACCGGGGTCCCTCTCCCGAAGGCCTTCTGGCGCTTCCCTCCCTGCAAGAAGCCAAGTTACAGGGAAGCAGGCAGAGGGCCTTCTCGTGGTGACGGCCGCCCTGTGGAACGCCCTTCCATCAGATGTCAAAGAAATAAGCAATTATCTCACTTTTAAAAGACATCTGAAGGCAGCCCTGTTTAGGGAAGTTTTTAAATATTTAATGCTGCCTTGTGTTTTTAATATTTGGTTGGCAGCCACCCAGAGTGGCTGAGGATACCCAGACAGATGGGCAGGGTAGAAATAATAAATTATTATATATTATTATATATCCAAAGCCAACATGAAAGCATTCAAACTCTGACGGAACGGAGCGGCGCACACCTCTTCACAGCATAGACCCACCTTGTCCAGGCAAAGGTTCCCATGTCTCTCGGCAATAGCCTTTCGGAAGCCGTGAGACAGTGGATACAGCATGCTGTGATGGGGGTGCACCGAAGGGAGCCGGTTCTTCTCCAGCTGGTCAGCCACAATACTGACAAGCTTCTTCATTCTCTCGTCGTAATCGGTCCAATCACAGACGATCTGAAAGGGGGCAAAGAAAACCAGGGTTCTAGATTCAGGTAGGTAGCCGTATTGGTCTGATGAAGTCAAAATATATATAAAAATTGTCCAGTAGTGCCTTAGAGACCAACAAAGTTTGTTCTTGGTATAAGCCAGGCACCCCAAGCCTTCGGCCCTCCAGATGTTTTAGACTACAATTCCCATCATCCCCGACCACTGGTCCTGTTAGCTAGGGATCATGGGAGTTGTAGGCCAAAACATCGGGGGGGCGCAGGTTGGGGATGCCTGATATAAGCTTTTGTGTGCATGCACACTTCTTCAGATACACTGAAGCGGAAGTCCCCAGACCCTGATATACAGAGGGAGAAGTCCCCAGACCCTGCTATATAAGAGTAAGGAGAAGCCCCCAGACCCTGATATATAGTGGGAGGGTGAGTTGGGGTTTTTCTCCGAAGGGTAGTAGGAGTCAATGGTATAAGTCCACCTGCTGGCAACTGTGAATGACTGAAAAAACAAGGGATGGTACGCAGATGACCTGAAATAGTTTTAGGATATTTAGGATAGCAATGGATCCAAACTACAAGAAATAGTTTTAGGATATTTAGGATAGCAATGGATCCAAACTACAAGAAAGAAGATTCCACCTAAACATTAGGAAGAACTTCCTGACAGTAAGAGCTGTTCGACAGTGGAATTTGCTGCCAAGGAGTGTGGTGGAGTCTCCTACTTTGGAGGTCTTTAAGCAGAGGCTTGACAACCATATGTCAGGAGTGCTCTGATGGTGTTTCCTGCTTGGCAGGGGGTTGGACTCGATGGCCCTTGTGGTCTCTTCCAACTCTATGATTCTATGATTCTATGATTCTATGATTCTAGGATATGTAATGAGACACAGTCGTCCACAGGTTGACCATACCGATTGAGTCCTACTACCGTTCAGAGAAATACCCCGCCCCACCCTCCCTCTAAATATCAGGGTGTGGGGACTTCCGCTTCAGTGTATCTGAATAAGTCTGCCTGCACATGAAAGCTTAGACACAGAACAAACTGAGTTGGTCTCTAAAGTGACATTGGACAATTCCTGAATTAGGTGACGCTTTTACCATTACCGTGGTACCTTGGGACTCAAACGCCTCGGTTCCCAAATGCCGGAAACCCTGGGAGTGTTGGCCCTTAAAACTCTGCCTCACCTGCAAACAGTGCGCCAGGTTGCAGTAAGCGTCAGGAAAATCCGGCTTCAGTTTCAAGGCGGTGCGATACGAAGCAATTGCCTCTGGGATGTTTCCGGAATCCTAGAAAGGGAGGGATATTTCAGCAATTGCCACTAGCTTTTTTTCTCAACCATCAAAACCAAAGATGAAGAACAGACAGAAGGCACGATGATCCACACCTGGTAGACTTATAAAGTAACATTCAACAATCATTGGAATAGAACAGGGGTCGGCAAACTTTTTCAGCAGGGGGCCGTCCACTGTCCCTTAGACCTTGTGGGGGCCAGACTAGATTTTGGGGAGGGGGAAAAAGGAACGCATTCCTATGTCCCACAAATAACCCAGAGGTGCATTTTAAATAAAAGGACACATTATACTCGTGTCAAAACATGCCGACTCCCGGCTAGATTGAGAAGGCCATGGGGCCGTAGTTTGCCTCCCCATGCTATAGAATAATATTGAGTATCAGCATGTAAAAATTCAATAGAAACCTACTCTTAACAATTACAATAAATTGTAATTAATCGTACAATAAATGAATATTACAATGAATGATTATTGTAATTGATCATAGAATAAATGTTACAATAAATGGTTATAAAACAATGGCAAGTCACAGTGTCTACAATAGCCGCAGCGAGAATCTTAACAGACAAAGGATGGAAAGGAGAATCCCATCCCTACTAAGTTGGCGTAGCTAGCAAAAAGGCTAAAATACGCAGAATTAGCAAGATTATAATACAGGCAGAATTACGAGAGGTTTTGGAAGAAACATTTCATAGAGAACAGGACACTTGCAGAGTACAGTGGTACCTCTGGATGTGAATGGGATCCGTTCCGGAGCCCCGTTCGCATCCTGAAGCGAATGCAACCCGCATCTGCACGTCGCAATTCGCCGCTTCTGCGCATGACATCATTTTGAGGGTCTGTGCATGCGGCGAAACCCGCAAGTAACGTGCTCCGTTACTTCTGGGTCACTGCGGAGCGCAACCCAAAAATATTCATCCTGAAGCATATTTAACCCGAGATAGGACTGTATTGTCTAAATTTACAGGGGTGCCCAAATTTTCCCAAAGAGGGCCAGATTTGACATGAGGGCGGGGCAAATTTGTTGAGCTGTTTTAGGATTTAACCCCAAGGTTGTTGAGCTCTTTTTAGGATTGAAGTTGTTGAGCATTTGGGGGGGGGGGTTGCCCCAGTAAGTAAACCAGGTTACGCTCCCCGGCCACACGCTGGACATGTGTGGTCTAAAAAAAAATGTTGGGAAAATTTAAATTCTTTGGCAGGTGTGGATTGACAAAGGACAGCAGGAAATATGACAAAACCAATGCATTTTGAGATCTAGGAGAGACGAGCAAAAGGGCGCCATCGGAAATGTGACGTAGGGGTGATTGGAAGTCACAATGAGATTTTTGGGTGTGGAACTCCACCATACTTTCCGTCTATATAAGCCACCCTCTATTTGGGGGGGCTCAAATTTAAGAAAATGAGCCATTCACCCACCCAATCACCCGTATAAGACCTCCCCCCCCCATTTTTATTTCAAAGTAAAAATAGCAATTTTTTCATTTTCCTTTTAAAAAAATTATTTACAAACAAACACATAGACACAAAACAAAATTCGTATTACCCTACCACCCAAAATTTCAGACATTAAAACCACCCTCGTGGCTTCCCTCCACCGCCCCTCACCCTCCTATATAATATTTCACATTGCCATTTTTATTTCCCCCCTATTTATTTATTTATTTTTGATTTCATTTTACATGCTAGTTGCCGTACATTTTCAACACTATACATTACATATATGGATTCCCCACATCTAACCCTATACACAACTCAGCATTTACCCAAATACCCACGTGACTTCCTTCACTCACATTCACATTGCAATTTTTATCTAAATTTATATTTCTTAACTCTTTTAACTTACTATTTATTATTATTATAAACCAGATTTACAAACATTAAACCAAACATATCAACATGTTAGTTTTTGAGCAGTACTTGAACACATAATCTTCAAACCATTTCCATTATATTTTTATTTTCCAGTTTGATTGGTACCTTATTACTGCACTTGACCTTGCCAGTTCTATAAATTCAATTAGTTTCTTTATCCAGTCATCCTTTGTGGGTATATATTTCCTGTTCCAGTTTTGTGCAAGGAGTAGCCTTGCTGCAGCTGTCGCGTATAAGAATAATATCTTCCCATCTTGTGGTATTTCTTTACCTCTTATACTCAGTAAATATGCCTCTGGTTTTCCCCTCTAAATTAATTCTGATCATCTTTTTTATTTCCTCATGAATTTTTTAACGTTTCTGTAGCCCCACCATAAACGTATCGGCGTGCCCTCTGCCTCCTCACACTTCCAGCATAAATTCCAATTCTCCCCTTTTTCTTTTTGTGCCCCATCTCGGTTTGGGACGGCTTTTGCCAGTTGTTTTCCTTTTGTAAAAACTAAGATTCCCCTGCTGCCCCCCCCCCAGTTTTTTTTTAAAAAAAATAGATTTAGCAGAGACACAAAGCTTACCTTATGGATGGAAGCGAGGTTGCTGTGGGCATCGGCAAACGCAGGATTTATCTGGATTGCTCTTGTGTAGCATTGCAGAGCTCCCTGGACGTCTTGCATTTCCTTCAAGGTGTTCCCCATGTTGGAATAGGCGTCTGCAAAAGTGGGACTGATTCTGACATGGAGGGGGAGAGAAAAAGTGCCATTTTGGTACAAAAATACTCTGAAGTTACGCTGGAAATGTAAGGGTCAAGAAGGCTCTTTCTATCCTATACGGTGGTCTTTAGGGCAGTTCATTAAAAAAACTTTTTTAAAAAATGCCTTCTCCAAAGCCTTCACAAAATAGGAAAACGTCCAAGAAAACAGCTATTTTCATGGAGGGTTGAGATATTAACTGATATGCACAAAATTTCAGATATAGCTATATAATCCCTAGTGTAGTAAGATAAGACCTTGGGAGCAGGCATCTTCAAAAAAGTGTTTTTTTATGAACCACCCTAGTGGTCATGTGAGACAGTGAGACCTTGGTTCTCAAATGTTTTTTATACAGGTTTCTTTATACAGAAGGTTTTTTATACAGAAAGGTTCAGCATTGTGGCATCCTCTTCATACGGACAAGCAGCACTTTCCTTTTGGGAAATTCCATGCTCCTCAATTCTGGCAATTATTAATCACTCTCAATTCCACCCTAATAATTGCCACCTGCCCGGATTTTAACTTGTCTGAATTAATTTTTATTTGAATTACTTGATGTCTGCTTTTAGGCTCGTTGTGTTGTTTTTATGATGTTAGCTGCTCTGAGCCCAGCCTTGGCCGGCGAGGGTGGGATACAAACAAAAACAAATTATTATTATTATTATTACTACTACTCAAACGCTTTGGTTCCCAAATGCCGAAAACCCAGAAAAAGTGTTCCAGTTTCCAGGCGTTTTTCGGAAGCCAAACATCAAATTTGGCTGTCAGCTATTCTTTCTGGGGCGCCTGCACCAATCAAACAGACTTCGGGAACAGATTAAGTTTGGTGCTTTGGTTTTTGCAATTTATGTGGTGTTTTTGTTTCGGAGGCTTTTTTGGTTCATTTGTTTTTGCGACTGTGCGGATCCCAGTTTAGTTACTGATTGATTGATTGATTGATTGATTGTGTGATTGCAGAAACGGATAGAAGCCCCGGTCCCCATCCGAACAATGACTATCATCAGTGCAGGTGAGGAAAAAAAATAATTTTCATTTTTATCATTTACAAGACTGTTGTATTTATTTTAGAGTACAGTACATGGATGACTGCTTTCATTTTAGGGATCAGTGGTCTCGTTAGATAGTAAAATTCATGTTAAATGGCTGTTTTAGGGATTGTTTTTCAAAGTCTGGTACGGATTAATCCGTTTTGCATGACTTTCTATGGGAAAATGCACCTTGGTTTTGGAACACATTCAGTTTGAGAACCAAGGTACCACTGTATAATTAACTGGGGGGGGGGGGAGAGAACATTTGTGTAAAAACCAGAAGCCTTTCTAATAGGTTTAACGGGTGAAGAAATACCAAGAGACCTAAAAAGACAGTGTATTCTATTTATGCCAGAATGTTCTTAGCCCGGATGTGGAAGGAAGAGAAGGTCCCAACAAAAGAAGAGTGGATTATCAAAATGACTGTGAAGATCAGACATCAAGATGATAGGAAATTTAAGCAAAGAAAAAAGTTAAAAGGACAAAATGGGGAAAATAATGAAGATGAAATGTGAAAAAGCATGGTGCAAAAACCTTAAGGATATAACCATCGTTAGTTCAAAGATGGCAAAATTAAGGGAGAATGAGATAGGCAGGAGAAGTAAATATTTAAAAAACCAGAAGAGGGAAGCTGGGGGAGATTGGGATTCATCTATGCTGTCTGCAAGAATGATGTTTGTGTTGAATATAAAATGCTAAAACTTAATAAAAACTATTTATATATAAAAAAAAATTAAACAAGAATGGGAAAAATTTATTGAATACCTTAAAGATACATATTTAGATAATAATAATAATAATAATAATAATAATAATAATAATAATAATAATAATAATAATAATAATAATAATTGTATCCCGCCCTCCCTGGCCGAAACCGGTCTTAGGGCAGCTAACATCAAATATATAACATTAGTATAAAATCAAACAATAATTAAATTACCTCCTAAAAACAAATCAGGATCAAATTAAAATCGAATTAGATGGTTTTCCACAGGCAGGATTGATATAACATTGATGAAGCCAAAGTAGCAAATAAGGAAATGGAATAGAACGAATCATTGTAATTACATGCAAGAAAAGATGGCAAAATATGGAAACGGGGGGTGGGGGGTGGGGGAGAGTCCAAGGGGTTTGTATAATCCCAGTATTGTATATATTGAAAATGTTTGGAGTGTATGGAAATAAAATGATAAAATAAAAAAACTGAATAATAATAATAATAATAATAATAATAATAATAATAATAATAATAATAATAATAATATTTATATCCTGCCCTCCCCAGCCGAAGCCGGGCTCAGGGCGGCTAACAACAATCAAAATAGTCCAACATTTTAAAACATTCATTATAAAATTAATTAAATCAAATTAAAATCAAATTAATGGCAACCATCAAGCAAAATTCTGTGCAGGTTGCCAGAGGAGGGAGTCAGTCTGCGCCCTGACCAAAGGCCTGGTGGAACAGCTCTGTCTTGCAGGCCCTACGGAAGGATGTCAGGTCCCACAGGGCCCTAGTCTCTTGTGACAGAGCGTTCCACCAGATTGGAGCCGCAGCCGAGAAAGCCCTGGCTCTAGTTGAGGCCAACCTAACCTCTCTGTGACCTGGGATCTTTAGGGTGTTTTTATTTGCAGACCGTAAATTTCTCTGTGGGACATACCAGGAGAGGCAGTCCCATAGGTACGAGGGTCCTAGGCCGTATAGGGCTTTAAAGGTTAAAACCAGCACCTTAAACCTGATCCTGTACTCCACCGGGAGCCAGTGCAGCTGGTACAGCACCGGATGGATATGATCTCGCAGCAAAGACCCCGTAAGGAGTCTCGCCGCGGCATTCTGCACCCGCTGGAGTTTCTGGGTCAGTCTCAAGGGCAGCCCCACGTAGAGCGAGTTACAATAATCCAGTCTGGAGGTGACCGTCGCGTGGATCACAGTGGCTAGGTCAGGGTGAGAGAGATAAGGAGCCAACTGCTTAGCTTGGCGGAGATGAAAAAATGCCGCCTTTGTTATAGCTGTAATCTGCGCCTCCATGGAAAGGGAGGTGTCGAAGATTACACCCAAACTCTTAACGGACGATGCTGGCACTAATTGCACCCATGCAAGAGATGGGAGTTGCCCCCTCAATCCCATATCGCTCCGTCCCAGCCAGAGGACCTCTGTCTTCGAAGGATTTAACTTCAACCGGCTCCCACGTAACCATCCAGCCACAGCTTCCAGACATCTGGTCAGTGTATCTGGGGCCGAGTAAGGATGGCCATCCATCAACAGATAGAGTTGGGTGTCATCGGCATACTGATGGCAACCCAGCCAAAAACTCCGGACAAGCTGGGCGAGGGGGCGCATAAAGATGTTAAAAAGCATCGGGGAGAGTATCGCACTCTGAGGCACTCCACACACCAAGGAGTGGCGCGATGACAATTCCCCCCCCAAGCGCCACCCTCTGTCCCCGACCGGAGAGAAACGAGCGCAGCCATTGAAGGACTGTGCCCTGGATCCCCACGTCGGCAAGGCAGTGGACCAGAGCCGTCTCGGTCCCATGACCAGCGCGGAAGCCGGACTGGAATGGATCGAGAGCAGATGTTTCATCC
Organism: Podarcis bocagei; assembly: GCF_964188305.1. NCBI lineage: Eukaryota > Metazoa > Chordata > Lepidosauria > Squamata > Lacertidae > Podarcis > Podarcis bocagei. The sequence continues at coordinate 77,533 of NW_027670190.1, forward strand.
AGAAACCTACCAAGCTGTTCAGCAACCGCTCTCTCAATCACCTTACCCAGGAATGGAAGATTCGAAACCGGGCGGTAATTGGATAGATCTAAAGGATCTAATGATGTTTTCTTTAAGAGCAGACACACCACTGCCTCCTTCAGTTCCCCTGGGAATATCCCAGTGCCAAGGGACAAATTGATGATATCCCCCAGGGGGGCCCGCACCTTGTCTGGGCACGCTCTAATCAGCCAGGACGGGCACGGGTCAAGAGGACAGGTGGTGGGCTTTCCAGCTCGGAGGAGTCTGTCCACATCGGCTGGAGATATCCGGTCAAAGTGGTCCAATACTGGACCCGAGGACAGTCGAGGGGCCTCCAGTTCCTTTATTGTATCCAAATTGGCAGGGAGGTCATGGCGGAGCAACAGGACCTTCTCCGCAAAAAAGCTCGCAAATGCCTCGCAGCTGTGTGTCGAATTGTTATTTAAATTTGGCTGTCCTTCAAGGGACAAAAAATAAAATAAAAATAAAAATAAAAAATAAAAAAACCTAAAAGAAAAAGAGAAAGTGCTTTATCCACAAGAGGAGAGCTTTCCCACAGGCACCAGACCAGCGCATGAGGAGTAATAATAATTATTAACAACAGCAACAATAATTTATTATTTATACCCAGCCACTCTGGGCGGCTTCCAGCAAAAGATTAAAATACAGTAAGGAGGAGCTCTTTCAATCTATTTTCCCCATGGCTTTGGAAGCTCACCTGATGGCCTCCTTGTAGTGCATGAGGGCCTCCTGGAGCTTCCCCTGCTGTTGCAAAACACTGGCTAAATTTGAATGCGCAGCTGCAAACTCCGGGAAGACCTGCGGGGAAGAAGCTCACTCTTAGTTTCCCTGAGAAGCATTCTAAAGAGATGGAGGCTGCTCTTTGAGGCTCAAAGGTTGTGGGCGTGAAATAAATCCTCATTTGGATTGACTTGCAAAAATTAAGGAGGAGGAGGAACCTATGGACTGCCTTTTTAGCATGCATAGGAAATACTGTTGGGAGATCAGACTGTCAAATGACCAATGCCGTATTTTAAAGAGCCCCTCTTTGATGCTCAAATGTGGCAGGGGCTGGCTGCAAAATAAATCACCGTTTGGAATGATTTGTGGTAATGATAATAATAATAATAATAATAATAATAATAATAATAATAATAATAATAATAATAATAATAATGGGCCTATGAACTGCCTTTTTCGTACGCATAGGAAATACTGTTAGAAAATAAGACTGTCAGGGGATCAAGCTCAGCCGACACAGAGAACAGCATGTGCCCAGCTTTTATTTCAATTTCTGTACCGTTCCTTAACACCTTGCATTGTTCTTCTGATGAAAAAGCAGATTTTTGGTCATTCCAGGAGGCCTAGGAATATAAAAAGGGGGACAGACCCTCTTCCTTCCAAAAGGGACTTATCGGACCATGCTTTGTCGAGCCTCAAAATGCTACTTCACTTTCACTTCTTCACCATTATTTCCGTTATTGATCAAGAAAAATTTGATTGGCGATTTTTAAAAAGACCCAGACTAGGAGTCCAGGGTACGCATGCCTAACCCTTATATGTCAATTTAATTGTTGTAATTCTCCACGCACGTACCTCAAGAGCTTTCCGGTAGAGGCGGACAGCCTCCTCGATATTCCCTTGTTCTCGCTTGATGTTCGCCAGGTTATTAAGAGAATCCGCGTGAGTCGGACATAAACGGAGAGCTGTATTGTAGCATTCCTCGGCTTCGGCAACCTTCGAAACACAAAACAGAGTTTTTACACGAATATTAGTATGTCTTTCACAGGAGCCCAAAAGGCTGCTCTGTGATGTGATGGCTGGATTGAGGTTTGATACGGCCCCTCAGCTCCTGACGGTAACTTGGTATTAGAGCGGTTCATAAAAAACTCTTTTTTTGAAAATGCCTGCTCCAAAGTTCTTCTCTTACCAACAGTAGAGATTATATAGCTATATCTGGAATGGCATGCATATCAGTTAATATCTTTTATATATATATGCCAGCTGTCCTTTGTCAACAACCAATTGTTGCTGTTTTTTATATTGAATATATGCTATATGGTAACTGTTGCACCTCATAGGTAACTCAAGCCTTCTGCACGTCACAAAAGATGTATTTTATCAAAGTCATTGTTGAACTGAAATACAATTAAGAAGTATATTAATAGTGAAATGCAATTAAGAAGAAGCATATTAACAGTAAAACCCCACAATTGTTGAGCCTTTTTTAAGGATTTGACCTCAGAGGTGCTGACCTTTTTTTAGGATTAAAGTTCTTGAGCTTTTTGGGGGGAAGTTTTGCCCTAGTAAATAAACCGCCACGAGGGCCGGATTAAATCGACCAGAGGGCCAGATTAGGCCCCTGAACTGGACTTTGGACATGCCTGGTCTAAAAGAACATTGGGAAAATTTAAATTCTTTGGCAGGATAGCAGGAAATATGACAAAACCAATGCATTTTGAGATCTAGGAGAGATGGGTGGAAGGCCCCCAAAGTGGACTTTGGACATGCTTGGTTTAGGGGAACATAAATACAAGAGCAGACTAATCCGATTCAAACTCTCTTTCCCGCACACTTACCGTCTTTTGCAAGATGTATTTAAGGAAGACAGTAAGGGAAATGGTTTTGGTCATACTGTAGCACCCTGCTTGTGGTTAACGCTTAGCTGGAATGAAATATTCAACGCAGCAATAGAGAAATTAAAATAATTATTTATTTGTCAGACAAATAAATGAGAGGCACAGTGGTATATGGTTACCAAGCTCTGGCCTGGCCTCCTGCCATTATGGCCAGCCCTTATATTCCCTTAATCCAGCCCCCTTTGCTCCTCCTGTGGCTGCCTCTGTCCAATCAGCCTGGTTGGATTTCCTATTGGCTGATTGCTATATCCAATCCTAAAAGATACACCCATATCCTCCTGTCCTTATATGGAACACAAAGAGCTATATATTGTTACATCTATAAATGACAAATAAGTAGTAATATATCTTACATGTGTCTCAACAAGGAATCTTAATTACCAGCTCACCTCTTGCCCTCCTTGCCCTATTGCCTTCTAAAACAAATGGTTAATCTTAAATTTTTATCTTAAACATATGTCAAGGATCTTGAGTTTCACATCAACATTGAAAGATCTCCTTCATTTGAAGGTTTCTAAACAAATGTCTGACAACTAATATATCAGGACAGCTTGGATGGCGTCTTCCTGTCTGGCAGGGGGGCTAGACTGGTGGCTGACTTAATTTCAAAATACAACTCTTACAACTATATGAAATCTAGCATTTCTTAAATCCTTTGCATAATTACATTTAAGACAATATATTTAATACACAACACAGGTAGCCTCTTAAAAGGAATAAGGTCTTTGTAAAGTAGAAAAGGGAACTCAGTAAAAAAAGCAGTTTCAAAAGAAGCCTCTTCAGTTTACACCCCCCCCTTCTCCAGCCAGTTGCTTTTCCCATTAGCTCTTCCCAACATTTATTGCCCTCAAACTCTCTCAGTTTAAGAAAGAAACAGCTTTTAAAAAGAGACTTCC
>NW_027670189.1:0-80595 GCF_964188305.1 Podarcis bocagei
AAGTACGTCTGGAGTTTGCTACATGTACAATCAGGGTCTATTTGATTGGTCATGCAAGAAGCAAACAACAATTAGCTTAAGTACTTGTGAAGTTGAACTGAATGCACTGTCTTATTCACTTAAGGATTGTGAATGGTTGTTACAATTGTGCAAAGACATGAAAATTCCTGTCAAATGTCCAATCCAGGTTTACCAGGACAACAAAGCATGTTTGGCTTTGCTGAATTCGGAAGGTTGTAAGCAAAGCACGAAGCACTTGCAATTGAAGGTGCAACATGCTAGGGAACATATTCAGAAGGGACTCGTAACGGTGTCCTATATGCCAGGTAAAGAAATTCCTGCTGATGTATTGTCCAAGATTGTATCAAGGGATCAACACTGTACCTATGTACAGAAGTTGGGTTTGTACTGATATTGTACGAACACGCTGCCCAGTGATGTTCACAGAAAGGGGGAGGATGTTGGTTTCTGCTCTCTTCACTGTGCAGCGAAGTGCTTGTCACAAGACAATGTTTACATTCCACAGTCAGAGCACTGTTGGGTTTTCCCACGGGAATGGGAAGCTGGATGTGACGTACACTGGTTTCCTGTTTTTCACTGTCTCTCTCGGTGTTCGTTATTCCGAGGAGAAGGACGGTTGCTTCTCTGCTCCCGCAGAGGCAAGATGCATGTTTGTAATTTCTCCACTTTGAACTGAAAATAAAGCAACTTTAAGCATGTGGCACGTACTGCTCATCATTCCGTTGTGCAAAGGACTCTGCAATTACAACTACACCTCTATGGATGTTGGTGATCTGACATTAAGTAAAAGCGAAACCAAAGAAGTGCCATGGTCAGATCACTTCCTGGTGCAACTGGACTTCTCCGCGACCCTTCCCCTCTGCAGGGAGGTGGGACCGATTCGGATGGTCCGCCCCCGCCACTTAATGGATCCAAATGGTTTCCAGAGAGCGGTAGGGGATGTTTTATCTCATGTTGATGGCCTTTCAGCTGATTCCCTGGTGGCCCGCTGTAATGTGGAGTTAACCAGGGCTATTGACTGTTTGGCTCCAAAGCGCCCTCTCCGATTGTATGGAGCCCGGACAGCCCCGTGGTTTTCCACGGATCTGAGGGCAATGAAACAATCGTTGAGACGGCTAGAGCGCCGGTGGCGGATAACCCATTCTGAATCTGACCGGACACGGGTTAGAGCTCAATGTCGAGAGTACCAAGTGGCGATAGCGACGGCAAAGAAGACTTTCTTCACTGCCTCTATTGCATCTGCGGAAAACAGCAGCAGGAGACTCTTTCAGGTGGTACGCAATTTAGCGGAACCACCTGCTCCATCAGGGCCCAGTAGGGCCAACATGATCTCCTGCAATGACTTTGCAAAGTTTTTTGCAGATAAAGTCGCTCAGATTCGATAAGAGGTAGACTCCACCGTGGGAGCAGGGCCGGGGCGGGAGAGTGCTAGAATCCTGTCTAGTCAAGTTGTGTGGGATCAATTCCAATCTGTTACCCCCGAGGATGTGGACAGGCTGCTTGGACGAGTGAAACCAACCACTTGTCTCCTTGATCCTTGCCCATCCTGGCTTATAAAAGCTAGCCGGGAAGGACTGGGCGATGGGCTTCATGGGGTGGTGAATGCTTCCCTCCGTGAGGGAGCCTTCCCAGACTCGCTGAAAGAGGCAGTTATTAAACCGCTTCTTAAAAAACCATCTTTAGATGCGGCCACGATAGCCAACTATCGCCCAGTCTCAAATCTTCCATTCTTGGGCAAGGTGATTGAGTGAGTGGTTGCTGAACAACTCCAGGCACGCCTGGAAGAAGCGGACCATTTGGATCCCTTCCAGTCGGGATTCAGGCCTCATCATGGGACTGAAACTGCCTTGGTCGCACTGGTTGATGATCTCCGGCGGACTAGGGACAAAGGTGAGAGCTGTTTCCTAGTTCTGCTGGATCTCTCAGCGGCGTTTGATACCATCGACCATAACATCCTACTGTATCAAACACTGTTGCAGACTCAGGCTGTGGCACTATGGCTGTAGCTGTGGCTCTGGTTCTGTTTCAGGCTCTGGCACTGTATCAAGCACTGTTTCAGGCTCAGGCTCAGGCTTCTGCTCTTTATTAGGCTTTGTCTCAGTCTTTGGCTCTAGCACTTATTCTAGCTCTATTTCAGGCTCGGCCTGTGTCTCAGCCTTTGTCTCTGTTTCACGCTGTTTCTCTGTTTCAGGCTCTGGCGCTGTTTCAAGCCCTGTATCTGCCTCTGCCTCTGTTTCAGGCTCTGGCACTCTATCAAGCACTGTTTCTGGCTCTGGCTCTCTTTCAGGCTCTGGTTCTGAATTAGGGATTTGTTCTGGCTCTGGCTGTGTCTCTGGATCTGGCTGTGTCTCTGCTTCAGGCTCCTATGCTGTATCAAGCACTGTATCAGGCTCTGCCTCTCCCTCTGCCCCTGGCTACGTTTAAGCGTCAGGCTCAGTTTCAGACAGTGTCTCTGTTGCAGGATCCAGCACTCTATCAAGCACTATTTCAGACTCAGGCTGTGGATCTCGGCTGTGGCTCTAGGCTCCGTCTGTGGCTCTGTCTGTGGCTCTGGCTCTCTTTCAGGGTCTGGTTCTGAATGAAGATCTGGTTCTGACTCTGATTCAGGGTCTCATGATGGTTCTTCCTCTGCCTCTGACCCAGCTATGTTTCAGGGTCTGGCTCTCTTTCAGGCTCTGGTTCTGAATTAGGGTTTTGTTCTGGCTCTGGCTGTGGCTCTGGCTCTGGTTCCAGCTCCGGCACTGTATCAAGTACTGTTGCAGACTCAGGCTGTGGCTGCCTGGGAGTGGGTCTCAGCAAGCAAAATGGCTGGGGCAGGTTCCACAGGGGGGGATGCACTCGGAGAACCGATCTCAGTGATCATGGGTAGGAGGAGGAGTTACGCTAAGACAAGACCATGTCATTACCGAGGAAGCAGGCTTAGTCGTTGTCTGAGGACTATCCCTGCCTCCAGGTCTGGTCCTGACCGGAAGGATACTGGAATCAACAAGGGAAACCCACATGACCTGAAAGTGTTGCTGTGCAATACCAGGTCAATGATGAATAAAACCACTGCCATCCACGACCTGATTGTGGATGGAGGCTTGGACCTGGCATGTGTGACAGAGACCTGGTTGGATGAAGCGGATGGGCCTGTCCTTGCCGCTGCATGTCCACCAGGTTTCTCTTACGCACAGCAACCCAGGCCTTGTGGGCGGGGAGGGGGGATTGCAGTGATTTTTAGGAAGTCATTAGTTTGCACCGGGTGTCCTATTGGAAAGACCCAGTTCTCTGAGTGCATGTTCTGGAAGTTGGGCAATAGGGGCAGTACAGGATTCCTATTGGTGTACCGACCTCCTCGCTGCACCAAGGATTCCCTGCCCGAGCTGCTTCAGGTCGTGGCAGATGTCCTCGTGGAGACACCTAGTTTGGTTGTCGTAGGGGATTTTAACATCCATGCCGACACGACCTTACAAGGGGCCGCTCGGGACTTCGTGGAAAGCATGGCCTCCATGGGGCTGTCCCTGAATAAGTCTGGCCCAACTCATAGCCACGGGCATGCCTTAGACCTGGTGTTCACTGTTGGTTTCTGCTCTCTTCACTGTGCAGCGAAGTGCTTGTCACAAGACAATGTTTACATTCCACAGTCAGAGCACTGTTGGGTTTTCCCACGGGAATGGGAAGCTGGATGTGACGTACACTGGTTTCCTGTTTTTCACTGTCTCTCTCGGTGTTCGTTATTCCGAGGAGAAGGACGGTTGCTTCTCTGCTCCCGCAGAGGCAAGATGCATGTTTGTAATTTCTCCACTTTGAACTGAAAATAAAGCAACTTTAAGCATGTGGCACGTACTGCTCATCATTCCGTTGTGCAAAGGACTCTGCAATTACAACATTTTGGTTCCGGGCCCAGAAAGACATAAATCAAACTGAAGAATGAAGACTCCAGAAGCCGAGTCGGAATGCCGGCAGAGGAACAGAGAAACGGATCGCGTTATCTGCTCTGCGCGTCAAGTTTGATTGATGAAGGTATGTGCTCATGCTCCGGGCAGCCTGCCAGCTTCTAATTTATGGCTTTATGGCTGGACTTTGTACTTTTAAAGCCGTTTTGCCGCGATACAGGCAAAGGCACAAGCTCACAGGCTTGGAGGCTGAGAAAGCGAAAGTGCTTTTTACAAGTGCTTTTGGAAGCAGCTGTACTGTGACGCAGCTTGATTAAAGCAGCAATGATGGCTGAAGCAAAGCTGGTTGATGCTTTTGGGATTCCTAAGCTCAATAAGAAAAATTATACGGAGTGGGTACTTTATGCAGAGGCTGTTCTGCGGAAAGAAGGTCTGTTTAATGTTATTACAGACAACCCCCCAGCTCCAATTACAGCTGAATGGGCTACTAAGGATTCCAAAGCACGGGGAACGCTTACATTGATAGTATCCCCAGAAGAGCTCTGTCTGTTGCGTGGCAAGACCACAGCCAGAGAAATTTGGAACACTTTAAGAGAGGCTCACTTGAGGACAGAAGCTGGTTCCTCAATGTACTATTATGCCAAGCTGCATGGCATGGCTCTTGCTGAAGGTGGAGATGTGCGTAAACATCTGAGATGCAGAATCTGAGACACGAGTTGCAACAGAGAGGACTCAACTTTCCAGAGGCTGTGTATTCCTTCATGATACTACATTCTTTGGGTCCAAGTTGGGAGTCCGTTGCCACTCAGATTGCTGTTCAACCAACTGCTCAGCTCACAGTAGCCTATGTTACTGCCGTGATCCAGAATGAAGCAGATCGCCGGGGTGCTAGCTGCATGGGTATGGGGGAGTCTTCACAGACGTCATCCCAGAGTGCAGTGGAACCACCAGAGGGCGCCAAAGCTTTGAAGGCAGAGAAATGCTACTCGTGTGGACATCTAGGCCATATGAAGAGGGAATGCAGATATCCCAAGGCCAAGACAGAGCAGCGCAGCGGAAGCTCATCGCGTGGAAAAGGCCAAAGCAAAGGCAAAGGTCCGGTGTCCAGGACAACGCAGCACAAGGCAATGGTCTCACGCTTCACTCCAAACGTCGCAAAGGTCCAGAAGACGTCTAGATCTTTCTTCGTTGTTGATTCAGCAGCTACCCACCACATGTGCAACGATAAGCGACTGTTCGTGTCTTTTACACCGCAGGAAGGCGGATGACCACACGATCCCCAGTCAAGGCTACGGAACTGTTGTTCTTCACAGTTTGGACTTATTGATACAGGATGTACTTTATGTTCCGGATGCCACACACAATCTTCTAAGTGTGATGCAGCTGAATGAACGGAACATTGACGTTTCCTTCAAGAACAAGAAATGCACCATCACAAAGAAAGACGATTATGTATTGCATGCTGAATGTGTTGATCGTTTGTTTGTTTTGTATTATGATGATGTTGTGCAGAATGATACTTGTTGCATTGCAGGTTCTAACAAAAGTTTGCATGCAGGATGTATTCATGATTTTCACAGGAAATTTGGTCATTTGCATTTTGAGGCAGTATCTAAAATGCCTGCCTTGGTTGAAGGTATGACTATTAAACCCTGCAGGTACCACATGAAGTGCAAAGCATGCGCAGCAAACAAGGTGAAAATGGCTGCAAAAGGTAAGGTGTCTAGTAGGCAAGCTATGGAACCATACCAGGTTGTTCATGCTGATTTAGTTGGTCCACTATCGCCCTCTTTGGGTGGAAATAGGTTCTTCATGGTTCTCATTGATGCATTTTCCAGGTATATTTATGTGTATAATCTCAAGCAGAAATCAGAGGCTTTTCCAAGGTTCAAGGAATTCTGTGCTTGGTTGGAAAATGTGCATGGTAAGAAGATAAAAATTCTTTTCACAGATCGCGGGGGAGAATTCACTTCTCAGCAGTTTGAAGCTTTTCTGACTGAGAAAGGAATTCAACACGATTTGTCCAGTCCTCGCTCGCCATGGCAGAATGGGCTTTGCGAAAGGGCAAATCAAACATTGCTTCAAGGGTTAAAAACCTTGCTGCATGATGCCAATCTTCCAGAGAGTTATTGGGCCGAATCTCTCTCATGTTTTATTTACAGTTACAATCGCAGGTTATCTTCAGCGATTGGTTGTACCCCCTATGAGAAGATGTTTGGCAAGAAACCGTACATCAAACACATGAAAATTTTTGGTTCTGACATGTGGATTCATTCACCACAAAGCTCCAAGTTAGGCAAACGTGGATTGCATGGTATTTTTCTAGGTTATCAGAAAGGTTCTTACAGAATAATGATGACTGACTCTAAGACAATTAAGCTCACAAGAAGTGTTGAGTACAATGCCAAGTGGGGGGAGAATGTGGGAATTTTCCAATGTTATCCTGATGACAGTGATGAGACTGAGGATAAACAACAACCCACACCCACTGATGAAGGTTCTGATTCTGAGTCTGAAACTGAATCGGATGATTCAGAGGATTTCAAGAGTGCGAAAGCCTCTATGCGACCCTCTGAAAGCTCTGATCAGGAATTGGAAGAACCATTGTTCACAATAGGTCACTTTTCTCCTAAGAAGGAAGAGGAGAGTGTTGAAGACCAAAAGCTGATTCGCAGGTCACAAAGAGCCACAAAAGGCAGACCTCCAAAGAGATTTGCTGATGAATTTGCTAAGACAGCAGTAGCAGCTGTTAAAAGCTCCAAGAAGGTATTTGAACCTTCAAGTTTCAAAGAAATCCAGGATTTGGATTCTAAGGAAGCTGAGCCATGGTTAAATGCCATGAAGGCTGAGCTTGATTCCTTAGAAAGGAACAAAACTTGGGAGCTAGTTCCAGTAGTTCCAGGAATGAAACTGCTTGGAAGCAAATGGGTCTTCAAAGCGAAGACTGATCAAAATGGCAAGATAGTCAGACACAAAGCCAGATTGGTAGCCAGAGGTTTTGCACAGGTACCAGGTGAAGACTATCACGAGACCTACTCACCCACTGTGAGATATGAGAGCATTAGGCTTATGCTCAAGCTAGCTGCAGAGGAAAATCTACACATTAGTCACTATCACGTGAATACAGCGTTTTTGTACGGATCTCTAGGTGAATCACTTTATATGCTTCCACCTGATGGCGTACAGGTAAAACAGGGATTTGTTTGTGCTCTAAAGAAGTCCCTTTATGGTCTCAAACAAAGTGCACGGTGTTGGCACACAAAACTCACTGAAGCATTGTTTTCTCTAGGTTTTCAGCAAGGGAAAGCTGATCCATGTGTATTTGTCAAAGAGGAGGGGCAAAAGAAGCTGTATTGTTTGTTTTATGTTGATGATATTTTATTCTTTTGGAAAGATGTCACAATGTATAATAACGCCCTAGCTCAACTGAAAGAGCACTTTGACATGAAAGATCTTGGTGAGGTAAACAACTACCTATCTCTGGAAATAGAGAAAGATCAAAGTGGAAACATTCTAGTACACCAGTCACGGAAAATTGCTGATGTGTTAAGCAAACTAAACCTGATGGATGCTAACCCTGTAGACACACCGATGACAACAGGTTATCAGGTAGAAGACACTGAAGAAGCATTTTCTGACACTACACTGTACAGAAGTGTGCTAGGCAAGCTAAACTTCATTGCCAGATGTTCAAGACCTGATATTGCTGTTAGCTGTAATTTGCTAAGCAGACAAGTTAACAATCCTACTGTTAAGGATTGGAAAGCTCTGAAACGCATAGCACGCTATTTGAAAGGCACTATGCATTACAGACTGAGATTTAACAATCAGAAGTCTGGTGGTCTTGAGATTTTTGCAGATGCAAGTTTTGGAAGTGACACCACAGACAGGAAAAGTACGTCTGGAGTTTGCTACATGTACAATCAGGGTCTATTTGATTGGTCATGCAAGAAGCAAACAACAATTAGCTTAAGTACTTGTGAAGTTGAACTGAATGCACTGTCTTATTCACTTAAGGATTGTGAATGGTTGTTACAATTGTGCAAAGACATGAAAATTCCTGTCAAATGTCCAATCCAGGTTTACCAGGACAACAAAGCATGTTTGGCTTTGCTGAATTCGGAAGGTTGTAAGCAAAGCACGAAGCACTTGCAATTGAAGGTGCAACATGCTAGGGAACATATTCAGAAGGGACTCGTAACGGTGTCCTATATGCCAGGTAAAGAAATTCCTGCTGATGTATTGTCCAAGATTGTATCAAGGGATCAACACTGTACCTATGTACAGAAGTTGGGTTTGTACTGATATTGTACGAACACGCTGCCCAGTGATGTTCACAGAAAGGGGGAGGATGTTGGTTTCTGCTCTCTTCACTGTGCAGCGAAGTGCTTGTCACAAGACAATGTTTACATTCCACAGTCAGAGCACTGTTGGGTTTTCCCACGGGAATGGGAAGCTGGATGTGACGTACACTGGTTTCCTGTTTTTCACTGTCTCTCTCGGTGTTCGTTATTCCGAGGAGAAGGACGGTTGCTTCTCTGCTCCCGCAGAGGCAAGATGCATGTTTGTAATTTCTCCACTTTGAACTGAAAATAAAGCAACTTTAAGCATGTGGCACGTACTGCTCATCATTCCGTTGTGCAAAGGACTCTGCAATTACAACTACACCTCTATGGATGTTGGTGATCTGACATTAAGTAAAAGCGAAACCAAAGAAGTGCCATGGTCAGATCACTTCCTGGTGCAACTGGACTTCTCCGCGACCCTTCCCCTCTGCAGGGAGGTGGGACCGATTCGGATGGTCCGCCCCCGCCACTTAATGGATCCAAATGGTTTCCAGAGAGCGGTAGGGGATGTTTTATCTCATGTTGATGGCCTTTCAGCTGATTCCCTGGTGGCCCGCTGTAATGTGGAGTTAACCAGGGCTATTGACTGTTTGGCTCCAAAGCGCCCTCTCCGATTGTATGGAGCCCGGACAGCCCCGTGGTTTTCCACGGATCTGAGGGCAATGAAACAATCGTTGAGACGGCTAGAGCGCCGGTGGCGGATAACCCATTCTGAATCTGACCGGACACGGGTTAGAGCTCAATGTCGAGAGTACCAAGTGGCGATAGCGACGGCAAAGAAGACTTTCTTCACCGCCTCTATTGCATCTGCGGAAAACAGCAGCAGGAGACTCTTTCAGGTGGTACGCAATTTAGCGGAACCACCTGCTCCATCAGGGCCCAGTAGGGCCAACATGATCTCCTGCAATGACTTTGCAAAGTTTTTTGCAGATAAAGTCGCTCAGATTCGATAAGAGTTAGACTCCACCGTGGGAGCAGGGCCGGGGTGGGAGAGTGCTAGAATCCTGTCTAGTCAAGTTGTGTGGGATCAATTCCAATCTGTTACCCCCGAGGATGTGGACAGGCTGCTTGGACGAGTGAAACCAACCACTTGTCTCCTTGATCCTTGCCCATCCTGGCTTATAAAAGCTAGCCGGGAAGGACTGGGCGATGGGCTTCATGGGGTGGTGAATGCTTCCGTCCGTGAGGGAGCCTTCCCAGACTCGCTGAAAGAGGCAGTTATTAAACCGCTTCTTAAAAAACCATCTTTAGATGCGGCCACGATAGCCAACTATCGCCCAGTCTCAAATCTTCCATTCTTGGGCAAGGTGATTGAGTGAGTGGTTGCTGAACAACTCCAGGCACGCCTGGAAGAAGCGGACCATTTGGATCCCTTCCAGTCGGGATTCAGGCCTCATCATGGGACTGAAACTGCCTTGGTCGCACTGGTTGATGATCTCCGGCGGACTAGGGACAAAGGTGAGAGCTGTTTCCTAGTTCTGCTGGATCTCTCAGCAGCGTTTGATACCATCGACCATAACATCCTACTGTATCAAACACTGTTGCAGACTCAGGCTGTGGCACTATGGCTGTAGCTGTGGCTCTGGTTCTGTTTCAGGCTCTGGCACTGTATCAAGCACTGTTTCAGGCTCAGGCTCAGGCTTCTGCTCTTTATTAGGCTTTGTCTCAGTCTTTGGCTCTAGCACTTATTCTAGCTCTATTTCAGGCTCGGCCTGTGTCTCAGCCTTTGTCTCTGTTTCACGCTGTTTCTCTGTTTCAGGCTCTGGCGCTGTTTCAAGCCCTGTATCTGCCTCTGCCTCTGTTTCAGGCTCTGGCACTCTATCAAGCACTGTTTCTGGCTCTGGCTCTCTTTCAGGCTCTGGTTCTGAATTAGGGATTTGTTCTGGCTCTGGCTGTGTCTCTGGATCTGGCTGTGTCTCTGCTTCAGGCTCCTATGCTGTATCAAGCACTGTATCAGGCTCTGCCTCTCCCTCTGCCCCTGGCTACGTATCAGGCTCTGCCTCTCCCTCTGCCCCTGGCTACGTTTAAGCGTCAGGCTCAGTTTCAGACAGTGTCTCTGTTGCAGGATCCAGCACTCTATCAAGCACTATTTCAGACTCAGGCTGTGGATCTCGGCTGTGGCTCTAGGCTCCGTCTGTGGCTCTGTCTGTGGCTCTGGCTCTCTTTCAGGGTCTGGTTCTGAATGAAGATCTGGTTCTGACTCTGATTCAGGGTCTCATGATGGTTCTTCCTCTGCCTCTGACCCAGCTATGTTTCAGGGTCTGGCTCTCTTTCAGGCTCTGGTTCTGAATTAGGGTTTTGTTCTGGCTCTGGCTGTGGCTCTGGCTCTGGTTCCAGCTCCGGCACTGTATCAAGTACTGTTGCAGACTCAGGCTGTGGCTGCCTGGGAGTGGGTCTCAGCAAGCAAAATGGCTGGGGCAGGTTCCACAGGGGGGGATGCACTCGGAGAACCGATCTCAGTGATCATGGGTAGGAGGAGGAGTTACGCTAAGACAAGACCATGTCATTACCGAGGAAGCAGGCTTAGTCGTTGTCTGAGGACTATCCCTGCCTCCAGGTCTGGTCCTGACCGGAAGGATACTGGAATCAACAAGGGAAACCCACATGACCTGAAAGTGTTGCTGTGCAATACCAGGTCAATGATGAATAAAACCACTGCCATCCACGACCTGATTGTGGATGGAGGCTTGGACCTGGCATGTGTGACAGAGACCTGGTTGGATGAAGCGGATGGGCCTGTCCTTGCCGCTGCATGTCCACCAGGTTTCTCTTACGCACAGCAACCCAGGCCTTGTGGGCGGGGAGGGGGGATTGCAGTGATTTTTAGGAAGTCATTAGTTTGCACCGGGTGTCCTATTGGAAAGACCCAGTTCTCTGAGTGCATGTTCTGGAAGTTGGGCAATAGGGGCAGTACAGGATTCCTATTGGTGTACCGACCTCCTCGCTGCACCAAGGATTCCCTGCCCGAGCTGCTTCAGGTCGTGGCAGATGTCCTCGTGGAGACACCTAGTTTGGTTGTCGTAGGGGATTTTAACATCCATGCCGACACGACCTTACAAGGGGCCGCTCGGGACTTCGTGGAAAGCATGGCCTCCATGGGGCTGTCCCTGAATAAGTCTGGCCCAACTCATAGCCACGGGCATGCCTTAGACCTGGTGTTCACTGTTGGTTTCTGCTCTCTTCACTGTGCAGCGAAGTGCTTGTCACAAGACAATGTTTACATTCCACAGTCAGAGCACTGTTGGGTTTTCCCACGGGAATGGGAAGCTGGATGTGACGTACACTGGTTTCCTGTTTTTCACTGTCTCTCTCGGTGTTCGTTATTCCGAGGAGAAGGACGGTTGCTTCTCTGCTCCCGCAGAGGCAAGATGCATGTTTGTAATTTCTCCACTTTGAACTGAAAATAAAGCAACTTTAAGCATGTGGCACGTACTGCTCATCATTCCGTTGTGCAAAGGACTCTGCAATTACAACATTTTGGTTCCGGGCCCAGAAAGACATAAATCAAACTGAAGAATGAAGACTCCAGAAGCCGAGTCGGAATGCCGGCAGAGGAACAGAGAAACGGATCGCGTTATCTGCTCTGCGCGTCAAGTTTGATTGATGAAGGTATGTGCTCATGCTCCGGGCAGCCTGCCAGCTTCTAATTTATGGCTTTATGGCTGGACTTTGTACTTTTAAAGCCGTTTTGCCGCGATACAGGCAAAGGCACAAGCTCACAGGCTTGGAGGCTGAGAAAGCGAAAGTGCTTTTTACAAGTGCTTTTGGAAGCAGCTGTACTGTGACGCAGCTTGATTAAAGCAGCAATGATGGCTGAAGCAAAGCTGGTTGATGCTTTTGGGATTCCTAAGCTCAATAAGAAAAATTATACGGAGTGGGTACTTTATGCAGAGGCTGTTCTGCGGAAAGAAGGTCTGTTTAATGTTATTACAGACAACCCCCCAGCTCCAATTACAGCTGAATGGGCTACTAAGGATTCCAAAGCACGGGGAACGCTTACATTGATAGTATCCCCAGAAGAGCTCTGTCTGTTGCGTGGCAAGACCACAGCCAGAGAAATTTGGAACACTTTAAGAGAGGCTCACTTGAGGACAGAAGCTGGTTCCTCAATGTACTATTATGCCAAGCTGCATGGCATGGCTCTTGCTGAAGGTGGAGATGTGCGTAAACATCTGAGATGCAGAATCTGAGACACGAGTTGCAACAGAGAGGACTCAACTTTCCAGAGGCTGTGTATTCCTTCATGATACTACATTCTTTGGGTCCAAGTTGGGAGTCCGTTGCCACTCAGATTGCTGTTCAACCAACTGCTCAGCTCACAGTAGCCTATGTTACTGCCGTGATCCAGAATGAAGCAGATCGCCGGGGTGCTAGCTGCATGGGTATGGGGGAGTCTTCACAGACGTCATCCCAGAGTGCAGTGGAACCACCAGAGGGCGCCAAAGCTTTGAAGGCAGAGAAATGCTACTCGTGTGGACATCTAGGCCATATGAAGAGGGAATGCAGATATCCCAAGGCCAAGACAGAGCAGCGCAGCGGAAGCTCATCGCGTGGAAAAGGCCAAAGCAAAGGCAAAGGTCCGGTGTCCAGGACAACGCAGCACAAGGCAATGGTCTCACGCTTCACTCCAAACGTCGCAAAGGTCCAGAAGACGTCTAGATCTTTCTTCGTTGTTGATTCAGCAGCTACCCACCACATGTGCAACGATAAGCGACTGTTCGTGTCTTTTACACCGCAGGAAGGTGCGATTCACCAGGCGGATGACCACACGATCCCCAGTCAAGGCTACGGAACTGTTGTTCTTCACAGTTTGGACTTATCGATACAGGATGTACTTTATGTTCCGGATGCCACACACAATCTTCTAAGTGTGATGCAGCTGAATGAACGGAACATTGACGTTTCCTTCAAGAACAAGAAATGCACCATCACAAAGAAAGACGATTATGTATTGCATGCTGAATGTGTTGATCGTTTGTTTGTTTTGTATTATGATGATGTTGTGCAGAATGATACTTGTTGCATTGCAGGTTCTAACAAAAGTTTGCATGCAGGATGTATTCATGATTTTCACAGGAAATTTGGTCATTTGCATTTTGAGGCAGTATCTAAAATGCCTGCCTTGGTTGAAGGTATGACTATTAAACCCTGCAGGTACCACATGAAGTGCAAAGCATGCGCAGCAAACAAGGTGAAAATGGCTGCAAAAGGTAAGGTGTCTAGTAGGCAAGCTACGGAACCATACCAGGTTGTTCATGCTGATTTAGTTGGTCCACTATCGCCCTCTTTGGGTGGAAATAGGTTCTTCATGGTTCTCATTGATGCATTTTCCAGGTATATTTATGTGTATAATCTCAAGCAGAAATCAGAGGCTTTTCCAAGGTTCAAGGAATTCTGTGCTTGGTTGGAAAATGTGCATGGTAAGAAGATAAAAATTCTTTTCACAGATCGCGGGGGAGAATTCACTTCTCAGCAGTTTGAAGCTTTTCTGACTGAGAAAGGAATTCAACACGATTTGTCCAGTCCTCGCTCGCCATGGCAGAATGGGCTTTGCGAAAGGGCAAATCAAACATTGCTTCAAGGGTTAAAAACCTTGCTGCATGATGCCAATCTTCCAGAGAGTTATTGGGCCGAATCTCTCTCATGTTTTATTTACAGTTACAATCGCAGGTTATCTTCAGCGATTGGTTGTACCCCCTATGAGAAGATGTTTGGCAAGAAACCGTACATCAAACACATGAAAATTTTTGGTTCTGACATGTGGATTCATTCACCACAAAGCTCCAAGTTAGGCAAACGTGGATTGCATGGTATTTTTCTAGGTTATCAGAAAGGTTCTTACAGAATAATGATGACTGACTCTAAGACAATTAAGCTCACAAGAAGTGTTGAGTACAATGCCAAGTGGGGGGAGAATGTGGGAATTTTCCAATGTTATCCTGATGACAGTGATGAGACTGAGGATAAACAACAACAACCCACACCCACTGATGAAGGTTCTGATTCTGAGTCTGAAACTGAATCGGATGATTCAGAGGATTTCAAGAGTGCGAAAGCCTCTATGCGACCCTCTGAAAGCTCTGATCAGGAATTGGAAGAACCATTGTTCACAATAGGTCACTTTTCTCCTAAGAAGGAAGAGGAGAGTGTTGAAGACCAAAAGCTGATTCGCAGGTCACAAAGAGCCACAAAAGGCAGACCTCCAAAGAGATTTGCTGATGAATTTGCTAAGACAGCAGTAGCAGCTGTTAAAAGCTCCAAGAAGGTATTTGAACCTTCAAGTTTCAAAGAAATCCAGGATTTGGATTCTAAGGAAGCTGAGCCATGGTTAAATGCCATGAAGGCTGAGCTTGATTCCTTAGAAAGGAACAAAACTTGGGAGCTAGTTCCAGTAGTTCCAGGAATGAAACTGCTTGGAAGCAAATGGGTCTTCAAAGCGAAGACTGATCAAAATGGCAAGATAGTCAGACACAAAGCCAGATTGGTAGCCAGAGGTTTTGCACAGGTACCAGGTGAAGACTATCACGAGACCTACTCACCCACTGTGAGATATGAGAGCATTAGGCTTATGCTCAAGCTAGCTGCAGAGGAAAATCTACACATTAGTCACTATCACGTGAATACAGCGTTTTTGTACGGATCTCTAGGTGAATCACTTTATATGCTTCCACCTGATGGCGTACAGGTAAAACAGGGATTTGTTTGTGCTCTAAAGAAGTCCCTTTATGGTCTCAAACAAAGTGCACGGTGTTGGCACACAAAACTCACTGAAGCATTGTTTTCTCTAGGTTTTCAGCAAGGGAAAGCTGATCCATGTGTATTTGTCAAAGAGGAGGGGCAAAAGAAGCTGTATTGTTTGTTTTATGTTGATGATATTTTATTCTTTTGGAAAGATGTCACAATGTATAATAACGCCCTAGCTCAACTGAAAGAGCACTTTGACATGAAAGATCTTGGTGAGGTAAACAACTACCTATCTCTGGAAATAGAGAAAGATCAAAGTGGAAACATTCTAGTACACCAGTCACGGAAAATTGCTGATGTGTTAAGCAAACTAAACCTGATGGATGCTAACCCTGTAGACACACCGATGACAACAGGTTATCAGGTAGAAGACACTGAAGAAGCATTTTCTGACACTACACTGTACAGAAGTGTGCTAGGCAAGCTAAACTTCATTGCCAGATGTTCAAGACCTGATATTGCTGTTAGCTGTAATTTGCTAAGCAGACAAGTTAACAATCCTACTGTTAAGGATTGGAAAGCTCTGAAACGCATAGCACGCTATTTGAAAGGCACTATGCATTACAGACTGAGATTTAACAATCAGAAGTCTGGTGGTCTTGAGATTTTTGCAGATGCAAGTTTTGGAAGTGACACCACAGACAGGAAAAGTACGTCTGGAGTTTGCTACATGTACAATCAGGGTCTATTTGATTGGTCATGCAAGAAGCAAACAACAATTAGCTTAAGTACTTGTGAAGTTGAACTGAATGCACTGTCTTATTCACTTAAGGATTGTGAATGGTTGTTACAATTGTGCAAAGACATGAAAATTCCTGTCAAATGTCCAATCCAGGTTTACCAGGACAACAAAGCATGTTTGGCTTTGCTGAATTCGGAAGGTTGTAAGCAAAGCACGAAGCACTTGCAATTGAAGGTGCAACATGCTAGGGAACATATTCAGAAGGGACTCGTAACGGTGTCCTATATGCCAGGTAAAGAAATTCCTGCTGATGTATTGTCCAAGATTGTATCAAGGGATCAACACTGTACCTATGTACAGAAGTTGGGTTTGTACTGATATTGTACGAACACGCTGCCCAGTGATGTTCACAGAAAGGGGGAGGATGTTGGTTTCTGCTCTCTTCACTGTGCAGCGAAGTGCTTGTCACAAGACAATGTTTACATTCCACAGTCAGAGCACTGTTGGGTTTTCCCACGGGAATGGGAAGCTGGATGTGACGTACACTGGTTTCCTGTTTTTCACTGTCTCTCTCGGTGTTCGTTATTCCGAGGAGAAGGACGGTTGCTTCTCTGCTCCCGCAGAGGCAAGATGCATGTTTGTAATTTCTCCACTTTGAACTGAAAATAAAGCAACTTTAAGCATGTGGCACGTACTGCTCATCATTCCGTTGTGCAAAGGACTCTGCAATTACAACTACACCTCTATGGATGTTGGTGATCTGACATTAAGTAAAAGCGAAACCAAAGAAGTGCCATGGTCAGATCACTTCCTGGTGCAACTGGACTTCTCCGCGACCCTTCCCCTCTGCAGGGAGGTGGGACCGATTCGGATGGTCCGCCCCCGCCACTTAATGGATCCAAATGGTTTCCAGAGAGCGGTAGGGGATGTTTTATCTCATGTTGATGGCCTTTCAGCTGATTCCCTGGTGGCCCGCTGTAATGTGGAGTTAACCAGGGCTATTGACTGTTTGGCTCCAAAGCGCCCTCTCCGATTGTATGGAGCCCGGACAGCCCCGTGGTTTTCCACGGATCTGAGGGCAATGAAACAATCGTTGAGACGGCTAGAGCGCCGGTGGCGGATAACCCATTCTGAATCTGACCGGACACGGGTTAGAGCTCAATGTCGAGAGTACCAAGTGGCGATAGCGACGGCAAAGAAGACTTTCTTCACCGCCTCTATTGCATCTGCGGAAAACAGCAGCAGGAGACTCTTTCAGGTGGTACGCAATTTAGCGGAACCACCTGCTCCATCAGGGCCCAGTAGGGCCAACATGATCTCCTGCAATGACTTTGCAAAGTTTTTTGCAGATAAAGTCGCTCAGATTCGATAAGAGTTAGACTCCACCGTGGGAGCAGGGCCGGGGCGGGAGAGTGCTAGAATCCTGTCTAGTCAAGTTGTGTGGGATCAATTCCAATCTGTTACCCCCGAGGATGTGGACAGGCTGCTTGGACGAGTGAAACCAACCACTTGTCTCCTTGATCCTTGCCCATCCTGGCTTATAAAAGCTAGCCGGGAAGGACTGGGCGATGGGCTTCATGGGGTGGTGAATGCTTCCCTCCGTGAGGGAGCCTTCCCAGACTCGCTGAAAGAGGCAGTTATTAAACCGCTTCTTAAAAAACCATCTTTAGATGCGGCCACGATAGCCAACTATCGCCCAGTCTCAAATCTTCCATTCTTGGGCAAGGTGATTGAGTGAGTGGTTGCTGAACAACTCCAGGCACGCCTGGAAGAAGCGGACCATTTGGATCCCTTCCAGTCGGGATTCAGGCCTCATCATGGGACTGAAACTGCCTTGGTCGCACTGGTTGATGATCTCCGGCGGACTAGGGACAAAGGTGAGAGCTGTTTCCTAGTTCTGCTGGATCTCTCAGCGGCGTTTGATACCATCGACCATAACATCCTACTGGACCGTCTTGAGGGGCTGGGAGCTGGGGGCACTGTTATACAGTGGTCCCGCTCCTTCCTCCTGGGCCGTGTTCAGAAAGTGGTGGTGGGGGATGAGTGTTCAGACCGCTGGGCCCTCACTTGTGGGGTGCCTCAGGGTTCTGTCCTCTCCCCCATGCTTTTCAACATCTACATGAAGCCGCTGGGAGAGATCATCAGGGGATTTGGGCTGGGTGTTCATCAGTATGCGGATGATACCCAGCTCTACCTCTCTTTCAAATCAGAACCAGTGAAGGCAGTGAAGGTCCTGTGTGAGTGCCTGGAGGCGGTTGGAGGTTGGATGGCGGCTAACAGATTGAGTTTGAATCCTGACAAGACAGATGTACTGTTTTGGGGGGACAGGAGGCGGGCAGGTGTGGAGGATTCCCTGGTCCTGAATGGGGTAACTGTGCCCCTGAAGGACCAGGTGTGCAGCCTGGGAGACATTTTGGACTCACAGCTGTCCATGGAGGCACAGGTCAAATCTGTATCCAGGGCAGCTGTTTACCAGCTCCATCTGGTACGCAGGCTGAGACCCTATCTGCCTGCGGACTGCCTTGCCAGAGTGGTGCATGCTCTGGTTATCTCCCGCTTGGATTACTGCAATGCGCTCTATGTGGGGCTACCTTTGAAGGTGACCCGGAAACTACAACTCATCCAGAACGCGGCAGCTAGACTGGTGACTGGGAGCGGCCGCAGAGACCACATAACACCGGTCTTGAAAGACCTACATTGGCTCCCAGTACGTTTCCGAGCACAATTCAAAGTGTTGGTGCTGACCTTTAAAGCCCTAAACGGCCTTGGTCCAGTATATCTGAAGGAGCGTCTCCACCCCCATCGTTCTACCCGGACACTGAGGTCCAGCACCGAGGGCCTTCTGGCGGTTCCCTCACTGCGAGAAGCCAAGTTACAGGGAACCAGGCAGAGGGCCTTCTCGGTAGTGGCGCCCGCCCTGTGGAAGGCCCTCCCACCAGATGTCAAAGAGAACAACAACTACCAGGCTTTTAGAAGACATCTGAAGGCAGCCCTGTTTCGGGAAGCTTTTAATGTTTGATTTATTGTATTATTTTAATATTCTTTTGGAAGCCGCCCAGAGGGGCTGGGGAAGCCCAGCCAGATGGGCGGGGTATAGATAAATTATTATTATTATTATTATTATTATTATTATTATTATTATTATTATTATTATTATTATTGTTATTGTTATTGTTATTGTTATTGTTATTGTTATTGTTATTTTATTTTATTTTATTTTATTTTATTTTATTTTATTTTATTTTATTTTATTTTATTTTTCTTCCCTAATTTGTTTACATAAAACTTCCAATGTTAATATGAAAATTAAGGGGGATAGTGGGTGACCTTGTCTGACCCCTTTACTGATTTCATTATGATTTTAGCTTTTTGTTTTGATTATATTGCTTCAATCCCTTTTATATACTGTATACCAAAATCCATATGGTGTAATAGACCTTTCATAAATTTCCAGGATACCCTGTCGAAAGCTTTTTCTGCATCTATAGCCATTAAGACTGCCTTCTTTTCTATTCTTAAGTCTAAATACGCTAATAAGTTTATAATGTTTCTAGTGTTGCTATAAATTTGCCTCCCGGGCAAAAAGCCAGCTTGGTCATTGTGTATCATCATCTGGAAGCCTTTTTTTGATCTTTTGGCTAAAATATTTGCATATAATTTATAATCGTTCTTTAGAAGTGTGATAGGCCTATAGTTGTTAATAAGTAGATTGTGCGTTCCCTGTTTTGGAATTAATGCAACAAGGCTGTCTTTCCAAGAATCCGGCATGGTTCCATCTTTTAAGATGTTGTTCATGATACTTCTTAATGGGTCAGACAGTAAGTCCTCCATTTTTTTATAATATATTGCCGGTAGGCCGTCTGGCCCTGGTGCCTTTCCTATCTTTGCTTCCTTAATTGCTCTTTGAATTTCGTACGATGTAATAGGGGCATTCAACAGTTCTTTTTGTTCTTTAGTAAGTTTCGGAAGACAGTTCTGTTCTAAATGTTCTTTAACTTCTTCTCTTGTTTCATTTCCTTCCTTATAGATTTCTCTAAAGAATTCGAGAAATCGTTTCTCTATTTCTTTAGGGTTGTTTATTATTTTGCCTTTGCACTTAACTCTATTTATAAGCCTTTCTGCCTCTCTCTTCTTTAATTGCCATGCTAATAACCAGGCTCAGGTTCTGTTTCAGGCTGTGTCTCTGTTTCAGGCTCCGGCGCTGTATCAAACACTGTTGCAGACTCAGGCTGTGGCACTATGGCTGTAGCTGTGGCTCTGGTTCTGTTTCAGGCTCTGGCACTGTATCAAGCACTGTTTCAGGCTCAGGCTCAGGCTTCTGCTCTTTATTAGGCTTTGTCTCAGTCTTTGGCTCTAGCACTTATTCTAGCTCTATTTCAGGCTCGGCCTGTGTCTCAGCCTTTGTCTCTGTTTCACGCTGTTTCTCTGTTTCAGGCTCTGGCGCTGTTTCAAGCCCTGTATCTGCCTCTGCCTCTGTTTCAGGCTCTGGCACTCTATCAAGCACTGTTTCTGGCTCTGGCTCTCTTTCAGGCTCTGGTTCTGAATTAGGGTTTTGTTCTGGCTCTGGCTGTGGCTCTGGCTCTGGTTCCAGCTCCGGCACTGTATCAAGTACTGTTGCAGACTCAGGCTGTGGCTCTAGGCTGTGGCTGCAGCTATGTTTTGCGCTCTGGCCCTGTATCAAGCCCTATTTCTGGCTCTGGCTTTCATTCAGCTCTGGCTCTGGCTCTGGCTCTGATTCATGTTCTCCCTCTGACTCTGATTCAGGGTTTCGCTCTGGCTCTGGCTCTGGCACTCTATCAAGGACTGTTTCAGACTCAGGCTGTGGCTGTGGCTCTGCCTCTGTTTCAGGCTCAGGCTCTGTTTGAAGCTGTGTCTCTGTTTCAGGCTCCGGCACTGTATCAAGTACTGTTGCAGACTCAGGCTGTGGCTCTAGGCTGTGGCTGTTGCTCTGGTTTGGGTTGTGGCTCTTTTTCAGGCTCTGGTTCTGAATGAGAGCTTGGTTATGGCACTGATTCAGGGTCTCGCTCTGGCTCTGGCACTCTATCAAGGACTCTTTCAGACTTAGGCTGTGGCTGTGGCTCTGGCTCTGTTTCCATTCTTACAATTCTTACATTCTGAAAACATAATAAATCCTTAATTGTTGTCCACCTCCTTTTAGTTCCTTTATCACTCGAATGCTAGCACGGAGTCAAAACTATTATTGTATTTTTGAACATATCTTGTATAACCATCCCATTTTCCTGCAAATTTTTGCTTTGAGATTCCTCTGAGTTTGCTAGTCAATTGAGCCGTCTCCACCAATTCCTGTAATTTGATTTGCCAATCCGTTATTTTTGGAGCCTCGTGATCTTTCCATCCCTTGGCCACAAGTATACGAGCTGCTGTGGTTGCATACAAGAATACCTCTTTTAGATTTTTTTGGGATCTCTTTATCTAAAATACTTCATAGAAATGCCTGCGTTTTTTCTGTAAAAGTTATCCCCATCATCTTTTTTAATTCATCGTATATTCCCCCCCCAAAAAAAATCTTAATCTTTTCACACGTCCACCACATGTGGTTCATGTCACCGTTATTTCCTCCACATCTCCAACAAGCATTCGCCAATTTTTTATACATTCTTGATCATCTGGAAGGAGTGAGGTACCACCTATGAGCCATTTTCATCATGTTCTCTCTTATATTATAGCTGGCTGTAAATTTCAAATTTACATTCCATCAGTTTCCCCCATCTTTTAGCATAATTGGACGGCCCACATCTTGGGCCCACTTTATCATTGAAGCCTTAACCTCCTCATCCATTACTTCGTAGTCTAAAAGAAGTCTATACATTTTTGCGATTATTTTGGTTTTACTATTCAGTAGTTCTCTTTCAAATCTTGAAGGCTCCTTTTCAAAACCTATCTGCTTATCCTGTCTGAACACTTCATTCACCTGGAAGTAATCTAGCCAAGTAGAAAAGTGATCTTTTATTTTTTCATAACTTATCAATATTAGTTGACCCTCCTCCTCCCCCCTTAATATTGTGTTATACGTTATCCAGTTCTCTTTGATGTTGTTGCTTTTTTTTAACAGCGATTGCTTCTAGTGGAGAGTTCCATCTTGGGGTTTTCTGTTCCAAATATCTTTTGTATTTTCCCCATACCTTATATATAGCATTTCTTATTATATGATTTGAAAAACTCCTATGCGTCTTTATTTTCCCATAATTAAGGTAGCCATGCCACCCAAAACGGGTGTTGAAGGAAAGCATTGCTTTTGCACATGACCATGGCATGATGGGAAGCATTGCTTCTGCACATAACTGTGGCATGATGGGAAGTCTTGCTTCTAAGCTTTGTTCTGCTCATGCTGCACAAACCGTGCTGATGCTAAGACATTCCCTCATCACCCTGGTACGTTCTGTTCACCTTGAGTTCACACCATATCAATCTGTACTTACCCCTCCTTGTACATTCCTTTTCGTACCACTCTGGTACGGGCAGTCCGAAACCATGCCTGTGTAAACTCCGCGTTCCTTTTCCCAACCTTTAACCTGTCTATGATTAATGTCTTATATGCAATAATTAATGTCTTATATGGAACCCTTGCTTTGTACTTATGTTAACCAATCAGCAACAAGCACACACGTGGCAAACGCTGTAAAATATCCAATAAAAGGGAGTCTCCAAGGCTTGCTCGAGAGACGCCTCCCGTATGACACCTACCTACTCGTCTGTCGTTCATTTCAACCCAACATCTGGTGACCCTCGACGTGCCAGATCCCTTTACGCAGCCTCATACTTCACTCGACTGGAAAAGTCTCAGCGCGCTACACTGTGAGTATGTGGGGGGGGGAGGAGCTTACAAAGTCCCAAAAAGAGCATGCTAAAGAACTGTTTCATTTAGTCAGAGAGTAGCAGGTGTGCATATTTCCTTGAAAGAAATTGAACGATTGTTATGTCATATTGCTTGTGAGTGCCCCTGGTACCCAGAAATAGGGTCCTTGGGGATGGAGACTTGGCATTCATTGTCTGCTCACTTGGCAGAAGTGTGCAGATGCCGTCGCTAGATTAGGTCCCCAGGCGTCTCCGTCGGCACCCGCACCAGACAATTCCCCACCGACTGCCCTGCCACATGCCCTTTTAGCCGCAACAGACAATCT
Organism: Podarcis bocagei; assembly: GCF_964188305.1. NCBI lineage: Eukaryota > Metazoa > Chordata > Lepidosauria > Squamata > Lacertidae > Podarcis > Podarcis bocagei. Next base: position 22,814 of record NW_027670189.1, read on the forward strand.
CCCTCCTTACCCAAAGCTTTTGCCTCCATCGCAACTTTCTCTAACCCCCCCTTCGCCTCAGCCCACATCCCCCCATCCCCCCTACCCTCCCTCCTTCACCTGCTCCTAAAGGAGCCGTGCGTGCTGCACTTTTTCAAGCTAGACAGGAAGGAATTCTTTCCTTGGAGGAGGAGGCGGGGTGGGCCGGGGAACTGCCGTCTGCTTTCCCTATTTCTTATACTAACCCTGGCACTGCGCAACAACAAATTATGTATGAGACGCTTCCTTATTCTATTCTGAGAGAATTAAGGAAAGCCATTACTGATTCTGGCCTAAAATAAACTTATGTGACAGGAATGCTGGAGGGAATAGCAACTGGTTATACAATGCTACCTCAAGATTGGAAAGATCTGGTGCGCATGCTGTTATCCCCGGCTCAGTATGTAGTTTTTGAAAGTGAATTTAAGCATTGCGCAGTAGCCCTGGCTGATCCACAGCATTCAGCCAACCAACTCTTTGGTGCTGGTCCGTATGATAATATACCAGCCCAAGTGCAATTAACACCTTTACATTTTAGTCGCACCGCGACCTGTGTGCAACGCGCCTTTCACAAAGTCCGTGTCTCAGGACAACCACTTAGCTCCTTTGTTAATATTAAGCAACAACATTCGGAGCCCTACCATCAATTTATAGATAGATTGAAAGAATCAGTCACCAGGCAGATTGATGACGCTATAGCTCAAAATGAATTGATGAAAAAATCCGCTTTCGAAAATGCAAGTACTGACTGCAAAAAGGCTTTGCAGTCGATCATACATCGCCCTAAATATGACCTGGCCCATATGATTCAAGCCCGTGCAGATGTTGGAAGCCAGAGTCATGCGATGTCCTTGCTTGCCGGTGCCATCCAGGCTGGCAACAAGCCCACTGGGAACTGCTTCAACTGCAAGCGCCCAGGTCATTTTGCTAAACAATGCAGAGCCCCTGGCGGGGGTGCAAACAGGAATGGTGATGCCAATAAGGCTCAGCCTTCCAAGAAATGCCCGAAGTGCGGTAAAGGCTATCATTGGGCAAATCAGTGCAGGAGTTCGGGAAACTCCTTAGGGGCCCCACTCCCGGACAAATAGGGAGCCCTCCGCCGTTAGTCTCCACTATTAAAACCATCTCAAAGGATACACACTCTGATTTTACCATCGACTTAATTAATCAAGAAACCAAAGACACTGTTTTCTGCGGCAAAAGAAGGAATCCAGGTTATTCCAGGAGTTCTGGATCCTGACTATGTGGGCACAATAATGGTTCAACTTTGGATCCACATGCCCATGCAGTTAAAGAAGGGTGAGTCCTGGGCGCATTTGGTGGTGCTCCCTTCTCACCCTACTGTTTCTATTATTGATAGTAATTTGCACGAGCTCTCTCCTTTTTCTCCACAGCTGTTAGCTGTAATCCAGCGGATTGGTCATCAGAAACTTCTTCGTAAGTACAAGATAAATGGCAAGGTTCTGGAAGGCTTGATTGACACAGGCGCGGACATTTCTGTAATTTCCAGTAGTTGCTGGGACCCCACGTGGCCCCTTGAGTCTGCCTCTGCAGTTTGGGGTGTAGGTGGACCTCAAACCTCTTCCCAAAGCGTACAGTGGCTGCCTGTTTCTCTGCCTGATAGCTCTGAAACCATTGCATATATCCAGCCCTGTGTGTTAAAAATCCATCTCAATCTGTGGGGCAGAGACTTACTACAACAATTACAAGCTACCATTCAATTAAATGAGTAAGCTTGCATTCCCCCTCCACTGGAAATCAACCACCCCGGTATTGGTAGAACAGTGGCCCATAACGGGGGGAAAGCTACTTGCTTTAGTGCTCTGGCTCTGGCTCTTTAGCGTTTTGTTTTTGCCTCTTTCTGCTTCTGCTCTTAATAGCGGTAACTCCACACCAACAAATGTGTGGGAATCTTTTGCAAAGACCCTCAATATTTCTTCCTTTTGCCTAACCCAACAGGTATCAATAGGTGAAATCCTTGGCTCCTGCCTTATCCCTGTTTGCCATGACCCTTTTGACATACAAAATGATACCTGGTTTTTCCCATCCCTACCCCAAAACGATTCTCTCCGCACCCTTGGTTGTTCCGGTTACCACAACTGGGGTAACCAAGTGCACCGATGCCCACCTTTGGCCATTGATTTGTTGACCCCATACGTGGCTTCTTTTAATGTCACCTGTGCCCATATGGTCAATTGCACAAAATCCAACTGTGTGGAAATGGGCAAGGATAATTTCCACTGTTCTAATTATGTCAATATTTCTTATGTATATAAATACAAAGAACTACCTGCTGGCTGGTTCTGGACGTGTCCTGGCTATACATTTAATTACATTCCAGCAAACATCAGCCATGGCACACCCTGCTGCTTAAGCCGTTTGTCCATCGTATTACCCAAAAAGCATCATTTGACCCGCTCTCGATATTGCCGCTCTATTGCATTGACTAACGATTGTGACGATTCAATTTCTCTTCCCAGTAGGTCTGAATATATCTCTTTAGCTGTTTCTCTCCTAGGAGTCCCTGGATTGGCTGTACGCAATAGTAGGAACATTAACTCTTTAACTTGTTCTGCAGCAAAAGCCCTGAATTTTACTTCTCAAGCGCTTCATCTTCTAAATAAAGAGCAGAGTGAACTCCAGCATGGTCTTCTGCAGAGCCGCGCTGCTATCGATTATCTATTGATGCTTCATCATTACGGCTGTGAACAAGTGGACGACATGTGTTGTTTCAATATTACTGATAATTCCAAAGCCACCCAAAAGCAAATCTCTCATTTGCAAAATCTTACACACCACATTAAACAGGACGTTGGACTTTCTGGCCTGTGGGACTCATTCACCCAGTGGCTCACTGGCTGGTTGCCAAACCTGAATTGGCTTCGTAATCTCTTTCAATATGCCATTATTATAATATGTATATTGATTTTGCTATGTTGCTTCCTCCAATGCATTCCTGGACTCATAAGTCTTTTGTCTCGGTTTCTCTCTCCCCCTCAGCCACCCAATAAAATCATTGCTGCCTACTTTGCGAAAGTGCAGCACCAGCAGTAAACATTAGGGGAGATGTGGTGAACTTATTTCGGGCATGCGCTGGCATACCACATATCCCGAAGTATTTTTGTCTTATTCACCCAGAACACCTCGCAAATAAGAAAAGAAAGGGGGAGATGAAGGAAAGCATTGCTTTTGCACATGACCATGGCATGATGGGAAGCATTGCTTCTGCACATAACTGTGGCATGATGGGAAGTCTTGTTTCTAAGCTTTGTTCTGCTCATGCTGCTCAAACCGCGCTGATGCTAAGACATTCCCTCATCACCCTGGTACGTTCTGTTCACCTTGAGTTCACACCATATCTGTCAGGGAACTGCCATCAGAGCCAAGAGTGTAGGTAAGGCTCCCCGACCATGCAGGAGAAGGGACCAGCAGAGGGAGAGAGAACACTCCCTTTGGGGAAGGTTATCAGCGAGACACCGGGGAGGAAGGGGACCAGGGAAGGACTTCGGAGAGAGGGCTCCAAGACTCTTCCACAGAGACCAGCGGGGAGAGTCCAGGACCTCCGCTGGTGGACGTGTGAAAAGATTAATATTTTTTTTTGGGGGGAGAATATACAGATTGGCAAATCAAATGACAGGAATTGGTGGAGACGGCTCAATTGACTAGCAAACTCAGTGGAATCTCAAAGCAAAAATTTGCAGGAAAATGGGATGGTTATACAAGATATGTTCAAAAATACAATAATAGTTTTGACTCCGTGCTAGCATTCGAGTGATAAAGGAACTAAAAGGAGGTGGACAACAATTAAGGATTTATTATGTTTTCAAAATGTATTGGAAAATTTATATAGAAAGGATTATTGTTTTATGTACATTCCATTGTAAGAATGGAGCCAGAGCCACAGCCACAGCCACAGCCTAAGTCTGAAACAGCACTTGATAGAGAGGCAGAATCAGAGAATCAGAAACAGAGTCAGAACCAGATCTTCGGTAAAGACGTGGTCTGGTCTTAGCGCAACTGTTCCTCCCACCCGCATAAGAGAGATTGGGCGTTCCAATACACCCCCCCCCCGTAGGGAACTTGCCCCAGCCATTCTGTTGGCTCAGGCCCCCTCCCAGGCAGCCCTGACCCTATACAATAACGTAAAAAAATAGTAAAAGAAAAACAAAGCAAGAAACAATTATAGTAAACTTAAAATAATCCCCGCCCCAACTAAACATTTGTCCCACCCCAGAAAGAAAATAACAACAATAACAACAACAACAACAACAACAACAACAACAACAACAAGAAACCACCGTTTGAGGTGCAACAGAGACACAGCCAGAGACAGAGCGAGACCCTGAATCAGTGCCATAACCAAGCCCTCATTCAGAACCAGAGCCTGAAAAAGAGCCACAGCCCAAACCAGAGCAACAGCCACAGCCACAGCCTAGAACCACAGCCTGAGTCTGCAGAAGAAGAAGAAGAAGAGTTTGAATTTGATATCCCGCCTTTCACTCCCCTTCAGGAGTCTCAAAGCGGCTAACATTCTCCTTTCCCTTCCTCCCCCACAACAAACACTCTGTGAGGTGAGTGGGGCTGAGAGACTTCATAGAAGTGTGACTGGCCCAAGGTCACCCAGCAGCTGCATGTGGAGGAGCGGAGACGCGAACCCGGTTACCCAGATTACGTGACTACCGCTCTTAACAGTACTTGATACAGTGCCGGAGCCTGAAACAGAGACACAGCCTCAAACAGAGCCTGAGCCTGAAACAGAGGCAGAGCCACAGCCTGAGTCTGAAACAGTCCTTGATAGAGTGCCAGAGCCAGAGCCAGAGCGAAACCCTGAATCAGAGTCAGAGGGAGAACATGAATCAGAGCCAGAGCCAGAGCCTCATTCAGAGCCAGATGTGAAAGAAAGCCAGAGCCAGAGCCAGAGCCAGAAATAGGGCTTGATACAGGGCCGGAGCACAAAACATAGCTGCAGCCACATCCTAGAGCCACAGCCTGAGTCTCCAACAGTACGTGATACAGTGCCGGAGCTGGAGCTGGAGTCAGAGCCAGAGGCAGAGGCACAGGCAGAGCCAGAACAAAACCCTAATTCAGAACCAGAGCCTGAAAGAGAGCCAGACCCTGAAACATAGCTGGGTCAGAGGCAGAGGAAGAGCCATCATGAGACCCTGAATCAGAGTCAGAACCAGATCTTCATTCAGAACCAGACCCTGAAAGAGAGCCAGAGCCACAGACAGAGCCACAGACGGAGCCTAGAGCCACAGCCGAGATCCACAGCCTGAGTCTGAAATAGTGCTTGATAGAGTGCACTATAGGACAGCATAGGAGCCTGAAGCAGAGACACAGCCAGATCCAGAGACACAGCCAGAGCCAGAACAAAACCCTAATTCGGAACCAGAGCCTGAAAGAGAGCCAGAGCCAGAAACAGTGCTTGATAGAGTGCCAGAGCCTGAAACAGAGGCAGAGGCAGATACAGGGCTTGAAACAGCGCCAGAGCCTGAAACAGAGAAACAGCGTGAAACAGAGACAAAGGCTGAGACACAGGCCGAGCCTGAAATAGAGCTAGAATAAGTGCTAGAGCCAAAGACTGAGACAAAGCCTAATAAAGAGCAGAAGCCTGAGCCTGAGCCTGAAACAGTGTTTGATACAGCGCCGGACCCTGAAACATAGACACAGCCTGAAACAGAACCTGAGCCTGGTTATTAGCATGGCAATTAAAGAAGAGAGAGGCAGAAAGGCTTATAAATAGAGTTAAGTGGGACTTCCGGGTTGGCGCGAACAGCTAATGGCGGATTCCCTCCGAGCTCCGGAGGGAATCGGCTCTGCTGAGGACAGGTCTTGCCGCGACGGCGACGCGGGGACCCTCAAAAACCTCAGGCGCGGATGCCTGAGGACCTGGTGACTCGGTGGGCACCTTAAGCGCCCTCCCCGACCCATGAAGAGCCTTTTTAAAGGCTGTGGAGAGGCTACGGAGAGTGGCGTGGAGCTGAGAGTAGACCGCTACCCCAGCGGAGCGGAGCCGTGTGCCATGGTTGAAGAGCGCTGACTTTCTTCCTCAAATTTGGACCCAAAAAAGAAGCAACCCGTGAGTAGATTGGAACCTGGACTTTAAAATATTGATCCGTAAATTTGGTACGACCGGGGGATGTGTTAAAGGGAAGTCCGCACCCCCCCTCCTGCAGACGATTTAAAGCAATAGCAGGAAAACTAAGTTGGAGAGCCTACCCTTTTGGGGTGAGTTTAAAAAGACAGTAACTTTCACGATTGGATGAAAGAAGTGTGGAGCTGGAGTGCAAGAGTGGTGTTTTAGAACTTTTTCTTTTGCCGTTTGTAATCCCCCCTCCCGGGCCCGGGAGAGTCCTGTTTCTGAGCCTGTTGAAGAGGAAAGGAGTTTGACAGCTGTCAAAAGCTGTCAAACGGGTGACCTAAAGTGAAAGAGTTTGCTACCCAAGATCTCTCTGGACTAAAATTGATATAAATTAACTAAAGTGTTTGGATACAAAGAAATAAATCAAGAGGAAAAGGATTGTTGGGAAAAGATTACTGTAACTAGATTCCCCCTAGGGGGAAGTCTGAGACATTACAATGGCTGTGGATGGAAACTTACTAGCTGAGCTAGAAAAAACATTCTATCTTGTGGGAATTCTACAAGAGCAGAGTCTTGCCATGAATAAACAACTTATGACCTTGACTGCTGGAATAAGCAGCTCTGCTGAAAGTATGGAGGACTTGAGTGAGAAAAAATCTGCAGCCGAGCGGAAAGAGATAACGCAAGAAGAAAATGAGACTAAACAAGTACAGGAGAAAGTACAGATGGAAGGTACAAATCAGAAGCCCATACAAATGGATTATAAACAAGAAGACCCTTGGATTATGTGGAGTATAAATCTGCAAAAGACCCGCAAGATGAAGGAAAAGGCCCCTGGAATACTGGGAATCCAAGAATTTAAAAGAAAGAAGAAATATGATTGGGGCCTTCATCTTTATTTTCATTCTGACTCTTATCTTTATTTCTATTCTGATTTGGAATATGAAGGATTGGTGGAAATTTTGCAGCAGTTGGTTTCAAGTGATTTTGTGGGAAGAAAATCTGGCCTGACTGGGATACAACTCCTTCGAGATCCGAAGACCAACATGAAGGATTAACAACAAAACCAGCGGAGAGGAACTGAAAGAGATTTGAAGGCCTCGGACGTGAGGAACCCAGGCTAAGAACTGCTATTTTGGACTTGTACTTGGGAAGGGACGGAAACCGGGGATGGGAGGAGGGGAAAACAGAATTTCAAAAACACTTATGATTTTGGGTTTAGTTAATATGTTTTATGTTTTATAAAAAATGGGAAATCGATGGAAGAGACTTTCGAGTCCAACTTAGGAAAGAACTTAATTTTTTACAAAAGACGTAATATTAAAATGGTAAGAAGACAAAATAATAATTTGCTGATATAACTATGGGAAGTGGGATGCAGGAAGTGGGGTGGGGGGAAGTCAACGACCAAGGTTAAGAAAGTAAGATCTCTGAAATTGTACGTGTTCTTGTCTTTGTCTTTTATGTGTGTGTTGTGTTGTTATAAAAATTTGAAAAACCAATAAAAATTTTATAAAAATATATATATATAAATAGAGTTAAGTGCAAAGGCAAAATAATAAACAACCCTAAAGAAATAGAGAAACGATTTCTCGAATTCTTTAGAGAAATCTATAAGGAAGGAAATGAAACAACAGAAGAAGTTAAAGAACATTTAGAACAGAACTGTCTTCCGAAACTTACTAAAGAACAAAAAGAACTGTTGAATGCCCCTATTACATCGTACGAAATTCAAAGAGCAATTAAGGAAGCAAAGATAGGAAAGCCAGCAGGGCCAGACTGCCTACCGGCAATATATTATAAAAAAATGGAGGACTTGCTGTCTGACCCATTAAGAAGTATGATGGAACCATGCCGGATTCTTGGAAAGACAGCCTTATTGCATTAATTCCAAAACAGGAAACGGACAATCTACTTATTAACAACTATAGGCCTATCGCACTTCTAAAGAACGATTATAAATTATATGCAAATATTTTAGCCGAAAGATCAAAAAAAGGCTTCCAGATGATGATACACAATGACCAAGCTGGCTTTTTGCCCAGGAGGCACATTTATAGCAACACTAGAAACATTATAAACTTATTAGCGTATTTAGACTTAAGAATAGAAAAGAAGGCAGTCTTAATGGCTATAGATGCAGAAAAAGCTTTCGACAGGGTATCCTGGAAATTTATGAAAGGTCTATTACACCATATGGATTTTGGTATACAGTATATAAAAGGGATTGAAGCAATATAATCAAAACAAAAAGCTAAAATTATAATCAATGGAAATTTATCACAGGAGTGTGAAATCAGTAAAGGGGTCAGACAAGGTCGCCCACTTTCCCCCTTAATTTTCATATTAACATTGGCAGTTTTATGTAAACAAATTAGGGAAGAAAAAGAAATAAAAGGGATTATGCTGGGAAATAGAAGTTACAAAATGAGGGCATTTGCTGACGATTTAATTATAACTACGGAGCAACCAAAACAGAGTTTAAGAAAGGCGTTGGAAATAATATATGGCTACGGTAAAGTTGCGGGGTTCAAAATGAATTTAAACAAGACAAAACTATATGTTGTCAGATGAAAAAGCAGAATTAGAACAAATAATACACATTAAAATCTACCCCAAAATCAAGTATTTAGGATTATGGATAACACCAAAGAATATTAACTTATATGAAGATAATTATACCCATTGTTGGAAAGATATCAAAAGACAGTTGGAGACATGGACAAGGTTAAATTTATCATTCCTGGGCCGCATTTCGGTAATTAAAATGATAGTTTTACTGAAGCTACTCTTTCTATTCCAAACGATTCCAATTACAGGAAAGACCAGCAGTATCAACAAGTGGCAAAAAGAAATTTCTAAATTTTTGTGGAAGGGTAAAAGACCAAGAGTAAAGCATAAGATATTAATAGATACTGTAGAAAGAGGTGGCTACGGGTTACCGGATTTGAAGCTATATTACGAAGCCTCATGTCTTCTCTGGTTGAAAGATTGGTATTTATTAAAAAATTGGGATATTTTAGATCTAGAAGGTCATGACACCCTGTTGGGTTGAAATGAACGACAGAAGCAAGTAAAGCTGTAATGAGAGGGTTTCTGATACAACAGAATACAATAAAGAGAAAATTTTGGAATGGAAAAAAGGAAAAAATTTTAGAGAAAATAAGTGAAGGAGAGAAAAAGCTGAGAACCAAACCAAAGTCAAAAGAGGTGCTAAGAGAGATCAAATTCCATCAAGCACAATATTCGAAATTGATCAATCAAGAGATTGAATGGAAAATTAAACAAATGAAGCAGAGATCGTTTGAATCAGCAAACAAATGTGGAAAGTTGTTAGCTTGGCAGTTGAAAAAAAGACAAAAGTTAAATACGGTTACAAACTTGGAGATTCAAGGAAAAATAGTTCAGAAACCAGAAGAAATAAGAAAGTGCTTCCACAGATACTTCAAAGAGCTTTATGCACAGGGGCCTCAGAAAGAATCGGAAATAGACCAATTTTTGAGGACAAATGGACTATCTAAAATAAGTCAAGACAAAAGATCAATTCTCAACAGCAAAATAACTCAACAGGAAATTGAAGGTGCCATCCAAAATATGCAACTTGGCAAATCTCCAGGCCCGGATGGACTCACCTCCAAATATTATAAGACTTTGAAGGACTTCTTGATACAACCGTTGTTGGAGGTTTGTAACCAGATCATGGAGGGGAGGAGGGCACCGGAAACGTGGAAAGAAGCATTCATCACATTGATACCCAAGTCAGAAAGGGAAAAGACCCAGCTTAAGAACTACCGTCCCATCTCACTCCTGAATGTGGATTACAAAATATTTGCAGACATTTTAGCGAATAGACTTAAAAATGTACTAAATGAAGTAATTCACAAGGACCAAGCAGGCTTTCTCCCTGGTAGACACATGTCTGACAACACTAGGAACATTATTGATATATTGGAGCTGTTGCGAATCAGAAACACAAGGGCGGCTTTAATCTTTATTGATGCGGAGAAAGCATTTGACAACATTTCTTGGATGTTTATGAAGAAAAACTTGAAAGGGATGGGAGTGGGACGGGGGTTTGAAAATGGATTAGAAGCAATCTATTCAGAACAAAAAGCCAAACTGATAGTGAACAATGTGGTATCGGAGGAACTCCAAATTGAAAAAGGGACACGACAGGGGTGCCCTCTATCCCCTCTGTTATTTATTTCTGTTCTGGAGGTATTGCTGAACATGATCAGGGAGGACCAGTTGGTGCAGGGTATAGTGGTCGGAGCGAAACAATACAAACTGAAAGCTTTTGCAGATGACCTAGTCTTGACAGTACAGGAGCCAGAATCTAGCACAAAAAGAGTTCTTGAACTTATCTTGGAGTTTGGTCGGGTGGCGGGATTCAAGCTAAACAAACAAAAAACTAAGGTTTTGGTCAAAAATTTGACACCTACAGAGATAGAGGGGTACCAGAAAGAGACAGAGCTAAGTGTGGTTAAAAAAGTGAAATACCTGGGGGTATCTTTGTCCACCAAAAACTTAAACCTATTCAAAGATAATTATGAAAAATGTTGGTTGGAAATTAAAAAAGACTTGGATATTTGGTCAAGATTGAAACTTACCTTGTCAGGCCGAATCGCAGCTATAAAGATGTGTGTTTTGCCAAAAATGTTATTTTTATTTCAAACCCTTCAGGTCGTGGACAGAATGGAATGTTTTGGAAAATGGCAGAAGGACATCTCTAAGTTTGTCTGGCAGGGCAAAAAGCCCCGAATAAAATTCAAAATACTAACTGACTCAAAAGAAAGAGGGGGGTTTGCCCTGCCGGATTTAAGGTTATACTACGAAGCTGCAGCCTTCTGCTGGCTGAAGGACTGGTTTCTGTTGGAAAACACCGATGTCCTAGATCTGGAAGGGTTTGACAATGTTTATGGTTGGCATGCATACTTGTGGTATGACAAGGCGAAGGTTCACAAACTGTTTAAAAACCATATTGTCAGAAAATCAATTTTTGCCGTCTGGATGAAGTATAAGGACTTATTAGAAAGTAAGACCCCGAGGTGGTTATCACCAGTGGAAGCCAAGATTTCTAAAAAAAGGCCCAATATGGAGGCCTACTGGCCAAAATATTGGGAATTAATTGAAAGAGTCGGAGACAATTGGAAGCTCCAAAGCCAGGACAAATTAAAAAGTAAGGTGCGAGATTGGTTACATTATGCTCAAATTCAAGAGGTATTTAAAATGGATAAAAAAGTGGGTTTCCAGACGGAGAAATCGAAACTGGAGACGGAGTTACTAGAACCAAAGACTAAGGTACTTTCGAGGATGTATGACTTGCTGCTTAACTGGAATACACAGGATGAGACAGTTAAATCTGCTATGATAAAATGGGCACAGGATGTAGGACACAACATTATGTCTGAGGACTGGGAAAGGTTATGGAACACCGGTATGAAATTCACGGCATGTAGTGCATTGAAAGAGAACATTATGAAAATGGTATACCGGTGGTACATGACCCCAGTCAAGTTGGCTAAAATATATCATCTTTCTGATAATAAGTGTTGGAAATGCAAGGAGGCAGAAGGGACATTCTTTCACCTCTGGTGGACCTGCCCGAAAGTAAAGGCCTTCTGGGAAATGATATATAATGAGTTGAAAAAGGTATTTAAATATACCTTTTCCAAGAAACCAGAGGCCTTTCTCCTGGGCATGGTGGACTGGAAGGTGCCAAAGAAGGATAGAACCTTGTTTATGTATGCAACCACAGCAGCAAGGATTCTTATTGCAAAGTTCTGGAAGACACCAGATTTACCCACACTGGAGGACTGGCAGACGCAGCTGATGGACTACATGGAGTTGGCAGAAATGACTGGCAGAATTCGAGATCTGAGCGAAGAAACAATGGAGGAGGACTGGAAAAAATTTAAGGACTATTTGCAAAAATACTATAAGTTGTTTGAATGTTAAGATTGTGCACGATTAAGAAACGTTATGCTTCTGCAATTTATCTAAGTAAATGATAAAGTAAGTAATGATGAAAAAACGAGATAAATTAGAAACAAAATATTATGTTTATTAAAAGTGTTAAAACCAAATTACAAACTTCCGAAATTGGTAACATAATAAATTCAAAGGTACAATAAGATGTGAAACAAGATAACAAATTGCTGAACTGGTTAGAATAATGAACGCAATGTTGAGAGGATGTGAGGAGGTCCAAAAGAAAGTGAATTGTTGAAGGACGTCGTGAAAGATATTTAACTTTTGTTTTCTTTTTCTTATTTTTCTTCATATATAAAAAAATGTTTCTTGCATGTTGCTATGTAAACTAATCTGTTAACCTATGGAAAGAAACGCAATAAAAATTTTATAAAAAAATAAAAAATAAAAAAAAAAAGAAATGAACGACAGACGAGTAGGTAGGTGTCATACGGGAGGCGTCTCTCGAGCAAGCCTCGGAGACTCCCTTTTATTGGATATTATACAGCGTTTGCCACGTGTGTGCTTGTTGCTGATTGGTTAACATAAGTACAAAGCAAGGGTTGTATATAAGACATTAATTATTGCATATAAGACATTAATCATAGACAGGTTAAAGGTTGGGAAAAGGAACGCGGAGTTTACACAGGCATGGTTTCGGACTGCCCGTACCAGAGTGGTACGAAAAGGAATGTACAAGGAGGGGTAAGTACAGGTTGATATTGTAACGGGAATTGGGGTTTCTCGTGCGTAAAGGATGCTGAAGTTCTAGGCAATGTTGCCTGGCTAAACCTTTCCCTGGCTGGACAGCCCTTCCTCCGTGGCTGTGTCAGTCGCTGGCAGAATCCGTCAGTGGGCGTTTACTGAATTTCTTCCAACATAAAAATTCCTTGACGCCCAGTCTCCGCCTAGCCTCCCTGCGTGGAAGCTTTCTGCGCAGAGTAGGCCTAGCCAGCTGAGGTCCTGGACTCTCCCCGCTGGTCTCTGTGGAAGAGTCTTGGAGCCCTCTCTCCGAAGTCCTTCCCTGGTCCCCTTCCTCCCCGGTGTCACGCTGATAACCTTCCCCAAAGGGAGTGTTCTCTCTCCCTCTGCTGGTCCCTTCTCCTGCATGGTCGGGGAGCCTTACCTCCACTCTTGGCTCCGATGGCAGTTCCCTTACATCCACCTCCCCCCAGAACCCCCCTCACCTCCGTCCCGTTCCTTTGGCCTAAATTCCTCCCTTCCCTCTGACGGCAATGCGGGAAATCCCCTGAAGGAGCTACCCCCATCCTCTGAAGATTCAAACATAGCTCTCCACCTGCTGCTATCTCTTCGTACCGGATCACCCTCCCAGTCCGATTCCTCACCCTCAGATTCCTCTCCTTCCTCCTCGTCGGAGGCCGGAAACCCCACAAACTCTTCTTCCTCATCTGTAGTGCCAAATTGCTCCTCCCAGAACCTCGCTACCGGTTTGGGCTTCCTTGGGAACCTGCTGTGAAACTCCCCCCTGAGATCCTCTTTTTTTATATATAAATTTTTTATTGGTTTTTCACAATTTTTATAAACACAAACATTACACAATACAAACAAACAAACACATAAACAAACATGTATAATTTCGAGTCCTTTTTTCTTAAACCTTACTTCACCGACTTCCCCATACCTCCCCTTTCTGCATCCCAATTTCCAAATTTGTGTCAGCAAATCCTGCCCCTTGGTTTTATCGAATTTTCCCTTATTCTTTTCTTATACTTAATCTTTTACAGCTGTAATCCCCTTTTTTCTAAAACCTCAACATTTTAGCATTCATTAATTTTGCAATGTTTCTTAAGATAAATTTTAAATTTCTTCCAGTCTTCATCCGCCGTCTCTTTCCCCTGGTCACGGATTCTGCTGGTCATTTCAGCCAGTCCCATGTAGTCTATCACCTTCATCTGCCATTCTTCCATAGTGGGTAGATCTTGTGTCTTCCAATACTTTGCGATGAGTATTCTTGCTGCTGTTGTAGCATACATAAAAAAAGTTCTGTCTTTCTTTGGCACCAACTGGCCGACAATGCCCAAGAGAAAGGCCTCTGGTTTCTTAGGGAAAGTACATTTAAGTACCTTTTTCATTTCATTATATAACATTTCCCAGAAAGCCTTAATCTTCGGGCACGTCCACCAAAGGTGATAAAAAGTACCTTCAGTTTCTTTACATTTCCAACACTTATTATCAGGCAAATGGTAAATTTTTGCTAGCTTGACTGGGGTCATGTACCACCTATAGATCATTTTCATAATATTTCCCTTTAAGGCATTACATGCCGTGAATTTAATACCGGTGGTCCACAACTGTTCCCAGTCAGCAAACATAATGTTATGACCAATGTCCTGTGCCCACTTAATCATAGCTGATTTAACTGTTTCATCTTGTGTATTCCATTTCAGCAACAAATTATACATTCTTGACAGATTCTTAGCATTGGGTTCTAACAGTTCTGTTTCTAGTTTTGATTTCTCCACCTGGAAGCCAATTTTCCTGTCCTGTTTATACACCTCCATTATTTGATAGTAATGGAGCCAGTCTCGTACTTTAGACTTCAATCTAAAGTATTTCACCTTCTTGACCACTGTCAACCCTGTTTCATTCTGGAACCTCTCCCTTTCCATAGCTGTTAAATTTTTCTCCAAAACTTTATTTTTTTGTTTATTCAACTTGAATCCTGCAACTTGACCAAATTCTTGAATTAGTTCTAAAACCCTTTTCGTACTAGTGTCTGGCCTCCCCCCTGAGATCCTCATCCCTGATGGTCTCCGCTGGAACCCACGTGTTTTCCGACTCAGGTTCCCCCTCCCAAGCCACCAAATACTCCACTTCCCCTCCTCTCAATCTTGAATCAAGTATTTCCGTGGCTTGACTGCTGAGTTCCCTCTCCTCTATGCGTGGGTGAGTGGGGACCTCTCTCTCTCTCGCCCCGGAAATTCCAGCCCCTCCCTGTACAGAGAGAGTAGGGACCTATGGAACACCAGGTGTAGTTTCATACTGGTCGGCAACTTGAGCCGAAAGGCCACTGGACTGACCTGCTGGGTTACCTCGAAAGGTCCCAGCCGCCTGGGCCGCAAATTCTTGCACCCTCCCTTGAAAGGTAACCCTTGGGTTGAAAACCACACCCGGTCCCCCACCCGTATGGTTTCTCCTTCCCTGCGGTGCTTGTCTGCATGCCTCTTATACACTTCCTTGGCCCTTTCCAAGTTCATTTTAAGTTGTTGGTGTAAGGCTTCCATTTCTTCCACAAACTGCTCCGCTGCTGGCACACTCCACTTCTCCTCCCCACCCCCTGGAAAAGCCCTGGGATGACACCCGTAATTGGCCATGAACGGGCTCATCCCCGTGGACACGTGTTCCGCGTTATTGTACGCAAATTCTGCCAGCCCCAGTTTATCCACCCAGTCGTTCTGCCTCTCGCTGACATAGCAGCGTAGATATTGTTGGAGTATACTGTTCGCTCTTTCCGCTTGTCCGTTGGTCTCTGGGTGTCTGGCCGTCGAGAAGCTCACCTCGACTTCCAGCAAGCTCATGAGCTTCCTCCAGAACCGGGAAGTAAATTGCTTCCCTTGGTCGGACAAAACCCTCAAGGGGGCGCCATGCAGTCTGAAGATGTGATCCACAAACAGCCTGGCAGTTTCCTCTGCTGTCACCGCATGCGAGCAAGCGATAAAATGGCACATTTTTGTTAACAGGTCAACAACCACCATGACAGCTGTTTTCCCTCTCGATTTGGGCAAATCTGTCATAAAATCTATGGACACCACCTCCCATGGTTTTCCCGGTGTGGGTAAAGGTTCCAGTAGTCCCGCGGGCGCCGCCCTCTCCCCCTTTGCTCGCTGGCAGCAGTCACACCCTCATACGTACTCCCGTACATCTTCCCTCACCCTTGGCCACCAGAACTGCCTGGTGACCAGCAACATGGTCTTGTGTTGACCGAAATGCCCCGCCGTCGGGTTATCATGGAGTTGTTTGAGTACCCTTTTCCTCAAGTCATCCCCTGGTACATATAGTGCTCCCCTGTAATATAGTACCCCATCTTTCTCCTCAAACCCCCCATGGTTTCCCCCCGTGCCTCTGAGTTCCCGGATTTTCGTTTGGGCGAGCTCGTCGTCCCTCGTCAGTCCTACTAGTTCTCGTGTCTCAACTAACACTCCCCCACACACCCATCGGTTCTTGGGAATCACATGTCGTGCTTCTGGTGGTCCTTCTCCTTCCAGATACTCCGGCTTCCGGGAGAGGGCGTCTGCTCTGACGTTTTCCTCTCCCGGCACGTATCGAATCTCGAAGAAAAACGCGGAGAATTCTTGAGCCCACCGCACCTGTCGTTGGTTGAGTACTCGTGCAGTCCTCCAGTACTCTAGGTTCTTATGGTCCGTGCACACCTGGATCTTGTGCTGCGCCCCTATTAACAAATGTCTCCAGCGCCTAAAGGCTTCATAAATAGCCAGCAGTTCTCGATCATACACCGTGTAGTTTTGCTCAGACTTGCTCAGCTTCCTCGAGAAGAATGCGCACGGCCTCCAGCTGGACTTGTCTCCCGGCTGGAGAAGCACCGCCCCTACCGCTCTGTCTGACGTGTCTGTCTCCAACCTCATTGGCTTTTGCAGATCCACGTGCAAGAGCTGCTCTTTCGAAGCAAACGCCTTTTTTAGCCTTTTGAAAGATTGCTGTGCCTCTTCTGTCCAGACGAACTTCCTTTTGCTACTGAGACAATCGGTGATGGGTGCAGTTAAGTGGGCGAAGTTCTTGATGAACTTCCGATAGAAGTTCGCAAACCCCAGGAACCTCTGCATGTCCTTCCGGGTCTTGGGGGCCTTCCATTCCAGCACCGCCTGCACCTTGCTTGGGTCCATAGCTAGGCCCTTGTCCGACAACCTGTATCCCAGGAACTCGACCTCTCGTGCGTGGAATTGGCACTTCTCCAATTTGACCCACAACTGGTGTTCCTGTAGCCTCTTTAGCACTTCCCGAACATCCCGAACGTGTTGCTCCTCGTTGTCCGAATAGATTAACACGTCATCTAGAAAGGCCACACAATTCTTGTATAGCAAGGATCCCAACACATGGTGCATGAAAGATTGAAAACAGGCAGAGCCTGATTGTAATCCGAAGGGCATAACGAGGTACTCAAAGGCTCCCAGAGGGGTGAACATGGTGGTTTTCCATTCATCCCCTTCCCTCATCCTAATCAAATTGTACGCCCCTGAAGGTCCAGCTTGGTAAAGATCTTTCCCTTCCTCACCCGGGTTAAAATATCGTCAATCCTGGGCATTGGGAAGGTCACGGGTTCCGATACAAGGTTCAAGGACCTGAAATCTACGACCAATCTGGGCTGTTTAGTGTCCTTTTTGTCCACAAAGAACACCGGACTGCCTCCCACCGCCCTTGATTCCCTTATGAAGCCTCTTTTCAGGTTCTTGTCAATAAACTCCCACAACTCCTGCATCTCCTTGTCCGACATGGCGTACAATTTACCCACTGGGAGCTGAGCTCCTGGTAGTAGGTTGATTTGACAGTCGAAGGGCCTATGGGAGGGGGGGTAGTTTATCCGCTTCCTTCTCGCTGAAAACATCCTGCAGGTCAGCGTATTGTGGTGGTACCTTCCCCTTTTCTCCCACTGCCATTCCTGCTACCTGGGCCACGGCTACCCTCGGGACTTCCCCACCGTGACAGTGTTCCAAACAGTGAGCTGACCCAAAGGTCACTGTCCGCTGGTGCCATGCCACCACTGGATCATGTAGCACCAACCAGCTCATTCCCAGGATGACTGGTGGTCCTGCCAGTCTGGCTACATGAAAGGCAAGGGTTTCTGTGTGTCTGGAGACCCTCATTCTCATGGGGGGAGTCTGGTGCGTCACTTCCCCTCCCAGGAGTTCCCTGCCATCAATGGTCGTTACTTGTAAGGGGCACTCTATGTGGAGTTTGGAACTGACAGGGTTAAAACTCCGTGGTGTCCTGTATCTGGGAGGAGCCTGACACAGAGAAGTGTGTCACAGTGTGTGTCTGCTTTCAGTCTCGCTTTCTCTGCTGACTGCACACACAGCTAAGGCAGCAGAAGCTGCGAGTGTGCTTTTGGAAAGCACGGGGAGAAAAATGCCGGAATGTTCTGATGGAGTTATTGCTGTGTAAATAAACTTCTAGAGATAAGAACCGAACTGCCTTTGGACTTGATTTATCCCTCATCTCACACGGAAGCAGGACCGCCCGGGTCAGCTTCAAGCTTCCGAACGGAGCTGCACAGGGGAAGCGCTGACTGGACGGCAGGATTAATTTCCCAAGAGGTTATGGAAGTTCCGTGTTTCCTGACACGTGTGAGAAGGGAGAAGGCTGCCAGCTTTGAGCTGCTTTGAGCTCCTGCCAGGAAGGGCAGTGGGAGACGCTGGTGGAATGCTGGAGATTGGAGCCGAGAGCCAAGAGAAACGGCTGCTGCTTCGGAGGTCCAGCTAGCTGGCAACGTGTGAGTACGTTGAAGCCCCGGGGGGAGGAAGATGGCTGCTCAGGCACAGCAAGGCCATGAGAGCTACCCCAGTGAAAGGCTGCATGGGGCCAATTGGGAAGCCTGGAGTACACGCATGTACTACTGGCTGGAGGAAAGGAAGCTTTGGGACTGCACCCAGGCCGATCCAGTCTTTGCCCAGCCCAGTGAGAGGTCTGCAGGAGCAGAAGCAGACGTGGCTGCTCTGGAGAGAGAGCAAAGGGTGCTAGCCATTTTAAGGGCCAGCGTTGATGCTTGGCTGTTGCCAAGGCTGCAAGTGAAAAAGCCCTGGGTCGCGTGGCAGGCACTGAAGATGGCTTGTCAAGCCACAGTGGGAGCCAGGCCAGGGGGGCTGAGAGTTGCCCAGAGAGAGCATCAAGCCCAGAGGGGGCTGGAGCTGTTTTGGGGAGCTGTTTCCATGCTTCGACACGTCTGTGTGATGGTGCTGGAGAGAGGCTGAGAGCTGGGAAGAGGAAGGCAGTAGCAGACCGTTCCTCAGGCAGTTGTGCACCCAACAGTGGGGGTGCAAGCCGATCCAAGAGCTCTGCGAAAGCCAAAGTCTCCAAGAGTTGTTTATGCTCTGTGGCGTCGTCCAACAGCGCTGGGAAGCATCCGCTAGAAGCCCAGGCTGCCAAGGACACTGGCCGGCATGGAATGTCAACAAAGCAGGTTCCCAGAGCCAGTTCTCAGCAGAGGCGTGGGAAAGCAGCAGGCCAGGAGGAAGACAAGGCGTCTTATCATCTCACAGCTGCCATGGTGTCTCTGGGAAAAGGCGAAAGCCCTAGTCGGGGGGAGGCTGTGGCCATGGCAACCAGGAAGGACACTAGCAGAGACCCCAGTGGGGGTGCGAGCAACGCCATGGCATCTTTGGAAAACAGCCAGAGAGACATTTTATCTCTGATAATTGATTCTGGAGCTTCTCATTGCCTCGTAAACTCCAGAAATCTTCTGAGGAACCGCAAGACTGTTAAAACTGGACGCTATGTTACGTTAGCTGATGGGTCTCAAAGACCTCTGACTGAATCTGGGTCTTTGTTTTGCTCTTTCCTAGATTGTGAAGTGCAAGCTTTTGTGGTCCCAGAACTTGCCCATTCTCTTTTAAGTGTGTCAGTTCTTATGGCTGCTGGGTTCAATATTTTGTTTTCTAACAATTTGTGTTCCTTCTACAGGGATGGGAAGAAGATCTACAGTGTTGAGAGGAAAGACAGGCTCTTTCTGGTGGAGATGCCCATTGAAAATGGGACTGGTGGGAAAATGGGGCTGGTGGAAAATGGGGCTAGTGGAGAGTCCATTGAAGATGCCCAAGGGCAGTGTGCAAATGCCCCACCACACCATGATTGTATACACTTATGGCACAGGAAATTTGGACACGCTGGGTGGTCACTTGTGCGAAAAGCAGCAGAGAACACAATTGGGTGTAGGTTCAAGGCATGTGACAAATACCTAGATTGTCAAGCATGTAAGCAATCAAAGGTCACAACATGCACATACCCCAGGTCAGAGAGGAGGACCAGTAAACCCTTTGAACTTGTGCATGCAGATTTGTCAGGACCCATGCCAACACCTTCTTTAGCTGGGTCTAAATGGATTCTGATTCTGATTGATGATTTTTCGAAACACACCTGGCTGTTTACGCTTAAATGCAAGTCAGAGGCAGCTGCACTGATCAGGGATTGGATCACAGCGGTAGAGCTGCATTTCTCTACCAGGGTGGTTTCCTTTCAATCTGATCGCGGGGGGGGGGGGGGAGTTCACAGGTTCTGCGTTGCAATCGTTTTTCAGGCAGAAAGGTATCAGTCATCGTTTGACTGCCCCCTATTCTCCGCAACAGAACGGGGTGGCAGAGAGAAAGTTTCGGACCCTACAGGAATCAGCGAATGCTATGTTGGCAGACTCGGGTTTGCCACAGCGCTTTTGGGCTGAAAGTTATAAGACAGCATGCTTTGTGCAAAACAGGGTGTTCAATTCAAGTGTGGGAGACACTCCATATTTTCTGCTTCATGGGAAGAAACCGAAAGTGGACTTTCTGCACGTTTTTGGTTCTGAGGCTTGGGTTCTCATTCCGAAGGCCATGCGCAGAAAGGGTGAGCCAAGGTCTAGGAAGATGATCTTTGTAGGCTATGAGCCGAGTTCAAAGGCGTGGCGTTTCGCATACCCTACTGGCAACCAGTCAAAGCTGCTTGTTAGCGGCAGTGCTGAGTTTTGCGAGCAGAGTGGGTGGAAACGTCTACACGGGAACCCGGATGTTCTGTTAGACTCAGGTGATGAGGAGGAGGAGGACGAGGCTGAACCTGTTACTGAGGTGCACGGTCCACAGCCACAGAGTCCAGAGCAGGGATCTCCAAGACAGAGGCTCCAAACCTCTCCAAAAGGGAGTCCCAAGACCCCTCCACAGGTCTCTGTCAAGTCTGAGCCGAGGAGTGAACCATCCTCGCCAGCAGAACCAGCTGTACGCCCGAAAAGGCGCAGCAGGTCAGAAGGGGAGGTTTCTGACACAGGGGATGGTAGGCTTGATCCAGGTGAATCAGGCGCAGTTCCAGAATTCACGCTGAGGATGTCAGCAAGATCAACCAAAGGGAAGCCTCCTGACAGGTATGAAGCCACTAGTGTCTGGGTTGGTGTGGCTAGATGTGAGCCTGAATCTTTTGAGGATGTTCAGAAGTTGCCTCAGGAAGAAGCCAGCAAATGGCATGAGGCGATGCAGAAGGAGATGAACTCAATGGAGTCTCTTGGAGTGTTCTCACTCACTCAGCTGCCGGCTAACCAGCGAGCTGTTAGTTGCAGGTGGGTTTACCGCTTAAAACCCACAGAAGCTGGAGAACCACAGTACAAAGCGAGATTAGTGGCACGTGGATTCACACAGAAAAAGGGTGTCCACTTCACAGAGGTCTATTTGCCGACCTCAAGAGCGGAGACTTTGAGAATGCTTTTGGCGATAGCAGCACAGAGAGGTTGGAAGGTGAATCATTTTGATGTAGATGTTGCCTACCTGAACTCAGACCTCCAGGAAGAGTTGTACATGCTTCCTCCTCCAGGGTTTGAAATCAGTGAGCAAGGCATCGTGTGGCGGTTGCACAAATCCATCTATGGATTACGCCAATCTGCCAGGAATTGGAATATGTGCCTACATGAAGCCTTAGAAGGGCTAGGTTTCAGGAGAAGTGTTGCAGACAGTTGCCTGTACCTGAAGGGGTCAGGAGAGACACAGGAAGCGATTCTTGTGTTCGTTGATGATATCTTAATGATGGCACAGACTAGTGAACAGGTGAAGAAGTTTGCTAGGGAGCTTGGAAAGCGGTTCAAGATCAAGCAGCTTGGGGATGTCAAATCCTTCCTAGGCGTCCAGATAGCGAGGACTGAGGATGGTAGCTTTTTGCTTTGCCAGAAAGGTAAGATTGAACAATTGCTTGAGAAGTTCAGAATGTCTGATTGTGCAGGTGCCAGGTCACCCATGGAGGCTGGATACGTGAAAGAATGTCAGCAAGCAGAACGCGTTGTGTTCGAAAATACTGAAGTGTTTCAGTCAGCCCTAGGGAGTTTGTTGTACTTGTCCCAGTGGAGCAGACCTGATATAGTGTTTGCTGTCAATCTGCTCAGCAGGGAAGCATCAATTCCTAGTGTGCAGGCCTGGAATGGCATCAAGAGAGTTCTGAGGTATTTGCAGGAAACCAAAGACTTTTGTCTTAGGTTGCCAGCGCAAGGAGTAGTGAAGCTGACTTGCTTTGTGGACTCGGATTGGGCTAACTCTGAAGACCGCAAATCAGTGTCAGGCCTAGTGGTGAAGTTTGGGGACTCAGTAGTAGGGTGGAGGTCCCGGAAGCAAAGTCTCATAGCGCTTTCATCTACTGAAGCTGAGTTCAGTGCGCTATCAGAGGTTTGCAGAGAGCTGGAGTTCTATGTGTGTTTGGTCGAGGAAATCTGTGGAGAGAATTGTCTGCCTGTTGTGGTGCATGAAGACAATCAACCATGCCTCAAATTGGCCGAGACGGGGCAATTCAAGGCGAGGACCAAACATTTGGACATACGTTTCCGGAATGTATGTCAGAGCGTTTGTGAGGGGCTAGTTGCTCTGAAATACTGTCCCTCAACAAAGAACCTCGCTGATGGTTTCACAAAACCATTGACCTTCCAGAAGCATGAGGAGTTCTGTGAGGGCCTGTGTATGGGGAAAGCATTGTTGGCTGTTGTCCCCAGATGCAGGACAAGAGGGGGTGTGGAGTTTGGAACTGACAGGGTTAAAACTCTGTGGTGTCCTGTATCTGGGAGGAGCCTGACGCAGAGAAGTGCGTCACAGTGTGTGTCTGCTTTCAGTCTCGCTTTCTCTGCTGACTGCACACACAGCTAAGGTAGGAGAAGTTGCGAGTGTGCTTTTGGAAAGCACGGGGAGAAAAATGCCGGAATGTTCTGATGGAGTTGTTGCTGTGTAAATAAACTTCTAGAGATAAGAACCGAACTGCCTTTGGACTTGATTTATCCCTCATCTCACACGGAAGCAGGACCGCTGCGACTCTGCTCCCTGCCCGGGTCAGCTTCAAGCTTCCGAACGGAGCTGCACAGGGGAAGCGCTGACTGGACGGCAGGATTAATTTCCCAAGACTCTAGCGGCAGGAGGTGTGACTGGTGCTCCAGCGCAAAATCCTTGCTGAAAAAATTACAGGAACTGCCTGAGTCCAGCAGTGCCTTAACCTTGATTGGGTGCCCATTAGGGAGTTCTAGCACCACCTCTATGGCTATGGCTGCTTGGGGGGGTCTGGCTTGGGCACTTTTATTGGTTGCTTGCCTGGCTGCTGTGCCCGCTGATTGGCAGCCAAGCGTTGGCGTTTCCCTGCTCCTTAGCGCCCTCCTCCTCACAGTCAGCAGCCCCCACCATTCCTTGCCATGCCTTCCTTTGAGGGCAGACCCTGGCAAAATGCCCTGGCTGTAGGCAGCGGAAACACTTCTTGGCTGTTTTTCCCTCTTTCCCCTCCTTCTTTCATCCTTCGTTGGAGTTTGAAACCCCGCGCGCTCGTGCCCCCCCAATCTCCATTGCTTCCTCGGGCTGGGAAAGTGGCTCTGGTATTTCAGGAATGCGGTTGTCATGCCAACGCTCTCCTCTCCACTCCCGTCTCTCTTGCACGCACGCTTCTTGCCGTACTCCAATTGCAAGCACAGCCTTAGTCAGCTGATCCATCGAATGAGGGCGAGGCGCACGGGAAAGTTCGTCTGTCACTGAGGGGGATAAGCCTTCCTCAAACAGCATTTGCACTGGTTCCGAGCTCAGTTCCCACCCCAGTTTATGGATAAGCATCGCAAAACACGACCAGTACTCTCTAACTGTCTGGCCCCCTTGTTTGCACGCCATTAGTTCCCTGCGTGTCACACTCTGCTCCACTCCACTTGCGAACATGGCGTCCATGGCGCTAAAAATTTTTCGAAGGTCCTTTAGGGCAGCATTCTGCGTCGCCATTAATGGCCGGATCCATTCCCTAGCAGCGTCCTGAAGATGCCCGATAACGTAAGCAACTCTCCCCTCATCATCAGCAAAGTCATCATACTGCAGTTCCAGCGCGTACTGTACCTCCGTCCTGAATGCATTATAGTCTCTTGGGTTCCCCCCAAACTTGTGCACCAGTCCCGGTACCTTCTTTGCGATGGGGGTGGGCCTTCTCCGGGCATCCTGAGTCCTCCGTTCATCTAGTTCCCTCTCCGGCGCCTGCTCCTCCAGTTAAACTCATGATGCTGCCTGTCCTGTCGTGGTGCGCGAGCAACATCAGGGACTGACGGATTGCTGTAATGGGAATTGGGGTTGCTCGTGCGTAAAGGATGCTGAAGTTCTAGGCAACGTTGCCTGGCTAAACCTTTCCCTGGCTGGACAGCCCTTCCTCCGTGGCTGTGTCAGTCGATGGCAGAATCCGTCAGTGGGCGTTTCCTGAATTTCTTCCAACATAAAAATTCCTTGACGCCCAGTCTCCGCCTAGCCTCCCTGCGCGGAAGCTTTCTGCGCAGAGTAGGCGTAGCCAGCGGAGGTCCTGGACTCTCCCCGCTGGTCTCTGTGGAAGAGTCTTGGAGCCCTCTCTCCGAAGTCCTTCCCTGGTCCCCTTCCTCCCCGGTGTCACGCTGATAACCTTCCCCAAAGGGAGTGTTCTCTCTCCCTCTGCTGGTCCCTTCTCCTGCATGGTCGGGGAGCCTTACCTCCACTCTTGGCTCCGATGGCAGTTCCCTGACAGTTATGGTGTGAACTCAAGGTGAACAGAACGTACCAGGGTGATGAGGGAATGTCTTAGCATCAGCGCGGTTTGAGCAGCATGAGCAGAACAAAGCTTAGAAGCAAGACTTCCCATCATGCCACAGTTATGTGCAGAAGCAATGCTTCCCATCATGCCATGGTCATGTGCAAAAGCAATGCTTTCCTTCATCTCCCCCTTTCTTTTCTTATTTGCGAGGTGTTCTGGGTGAATAAGACAAAAATACTTCGGGATACGTGGTATGCCAGCGCATGCCCGAAATAAGTTTGCCACATCTCCCCAAATGTTTACTGCTGGTGCTGCAATTTCGCAAAGTAGGCAGCAATGATTTTATTGGGTGGCTGAGGGGGAGAGAGAAACCGAGACAAAAGACTTATGAGTCCAGGAATGCATTGGAGGAAGCAACATAGCAAAATCAATATACATATTATAATAATGGCATATTGAAAGAGATTACGAAGCCAATTCAGGTTTGGCAACCAGCCAGTGAGCCACTGGGTGAATGAGTCCCACAGGCCAGAAAGTCCAACGTCCTGTTTAATGTGGTGTGTAAGATTTTGCAAATGAGAGATTTGCTTTTGGGTGGCTTTGGAATTATCAGTAATATTGAAACAACACATGTCGTCCACTTGTTCACAGCCGTAATGATGAAGCATCAATAGATAATCGATAGCAGCGCGGCTCTGCAGAAGACCATGCTGGAGTTCACTCTGCTCTTTATTTAGAAGATGAAGCGCTTGAGAAGTAAAATTCAGGGCTTTTGCTGCAGAACAAGCTAAAGAGTTAATGTTCCTACTATTGCGTACAGCCAATCCAGGGACTCCTAGGAGAGAAACAGCTAAAGAGATATATTCAGACCTACTGGGAAGAGAAATTGAATCGTCACAATCGTTAGTCAATGCAATAGAGCGGCAATATCGAGAGCGGGTCAAATGATGCTTTTTGGGTAATACGATGGACAAACGGCTTAAGCAGCAGGGTGTGCCATGGCTGATGTTTGCTGGAATGTAATTAAATGTATAGCCAGGACACGTCCAGAACCAGCCAGCAGGTAGTTCTTTGTATTTATATACATAAGAAATATTGACATAATTAGAACAGTGGAAATTATCCTTGCCCATTTCCACACAGTTGGATTTTGTGCAATTGACCATATGGGCACAGGTGACATTAAAAGAAGCCACGTATGGGGTCAACAAATCAATGGCCAAAGGTGGGCGTCGGTGCACTTGGTCACCCCAGTTGTGGTAACCGGAACAACCAAGGGTGCGGAGAGAATCGTTTTGGGGTAGGGATGGGAAAAACCAGGTATCATTTTGTATGTCAAAAGGGTCATGGCAAACAGGGATAAGGCAGGAGCCAAGGATTTCACCTATTGATACCTGTTGGGTTAGGCAAAAGGAAGAAATATTGAGGGTCTTTGCAAAAGATTCCCACACATTTGTTGGTGTGGCGTTACCGCTATTAAGAGCGGAAGCAGAAAGAGGCAAAAACAAAACGCTGAAAATGAGCACTAAAGCAAGTAGCTTTCCCCCCATTATGGGCCATTGTTCTACCCATACCGGGGTGGTTGATTTCCAGTGGAGGGGGAGTGCAAGCTTACTCATTTAATTGAATGGTAGCTTGTAATTGTTGTAGTAAGTCTCTGCCCCACAGATTGAGATGGATTTTTAACACACAGGGCTGGATATATGCAATGGTTTCAGAGCTATCAGGCAGAGAAACAGGCAGCCACTGTACGCTTTGGGAAGAGGTTTGAGGTCCACCTACACCCCAAACTGCAGAGGCAGACTCAAGGGGCCACGTGGGGTCCCAGCAACTACTGGAAATTACAGAAATGTCCGCGCCTGTGTCAATCAAGCCTTCCAGAACCTTGCCATTTATCTTGTACTTACGAAGAAGTTTCTGATGACCAATCCGCTGGATTACAGCTAACAGCTGTGGAGAAAAAGGAGAGAGCTCGTGCAAATTACTATCAATAATAGAAACAGTAGGGTGAGAAGGGAGCACCACCAAATGCGCCCAGGACTCACCCTTCTTTAACTGCATGGGCATGTGGCTCCAAAGTTGAACCATTATTGTGCCCACATAGTCAGGATCCAGAACTCCTGGAATAACCTGGATTCCTTCTTTTGCCGCAGAAAATTTGGGTAAAATTAAACCTGCGACTTTAGGAGGTAGTGGGCCCGCCAATTGGGTGGGCATAAGCACAATTTCACCAGGTAAAACAGTGTCTTTGGTTTCTTGATTAATTAAGTCGATGGTAAAATCAGAGCGTGTATCCTTTGAGATGGTTTTAATAGTGGAGACTAACGGCGGAGGGCTCCCTATTTGTCCGGGAGTGGGGCCCCTAAGGAGTTTCCCGAACTCCTGCACTGATTTGCCCAATGATAGCCTTTACCGCACTTCGGGCATTTCTTGGAAGGCTGAGCCTTATTGGCATCACCATTCCTGTTTGCACCCCCGCCAGGGGCTCTGCATTGTTTAGCAAAATGACCTGGGCGCTTGCAGTTGAAGCAGTTCCCAGTGGGCTTGTTGCCAGCCTGGATGGCACCGGCAAGCAAGGACATCGCATGACTCTGGCTTCCAACATCTGCACGGGCTTGAATCATATGGGCCAGGTCATATTTAGGGCGATGTATGATCGACTGCAAAGCCTTTTTGCAGTCAGTACTTGCATTTTCGAAAGCGGATTTTTTCATCAATTCATTTTGAGCTATAGCGTCATCAATCTGCCTGGTGACTGATTCTTTCAATCTATCTATAAATTGATGGTAGGGCTCCAAATGTTGTTGCTTAATATTAACAAAGGAGCTAAGTGGTTGTCCTGAGACACGGACTTTGTGAAAGGCGCGTTGCACACAGGTCGCGGTGCGACTAAAATGTAAAGGTGTTAATTGCGCTTGGGCTGGTATATTATCATACGGACCAGCACCACAGAGTTGGTTGGCTTAAATTCACTTTCAAAAACTACATACTGAGCCGGGGATAACAGCATGCGCATCAGATCTTTCCAATCTTGAGGTAGCATTGTATAACCAGTTGCTATTCCCTCCAGCATTCCTGTCACATAAGTTTATTTTAGGCCAGAATCAGTAATGGCTTTCCTTAATTCTCTCAGAATAGAATAAGGAAGCGTCTCATACATAATTTGTTGTTGCGCAGTGCCAGGGTTAGTATAAGAAATAGGGAAAGCAGACGGCAGTTCCCCGGCCCACCCCGCCTCCTCCTCCAAGGAAAGAATTCCTTCCTGTCTAGCTTGAAAAAGTGCAGCACGCACAGCTCCTGTAGGAGCAGGCGAAGGAGGGAGGGTAGGGGGGAAGTGGGGGATGTGGGCTGAGGCGAAGGGGGGTTTAGAGAAAGTTGCGATGGAGGCAAAAGCTTTGGGTAAGGAGGTAGACTGTCTGTTGCGGCTAAAAGGGCAGGGGCAGGGCAATTGGTGGGGAATTGTCTGGTGCGAATGCCGACGGAGATGCCTGGGGACCTAATCTAGCGACGGCATCCGCACACTTTTCCAGTCGAGTGAAGTATGAGGCTGCGTAAAGGGATCTGGCACGTCGAGGGTCACCAGATGTTGGGTTGAAATGAACGACAGACGAGTACGTAGGTGTCATACGGGAGGCGTCTATCGAGCAAGCCTCGGAGACTCCCTTTTATTGGATATTATACAGCGTTTGCCATGTGTGTGCTTATTGCTGATTTGTTAACATAAGTACAAAGCAAGGGTTCCATATAAGACATTAATTATTGCATATAAGACATTAATCATAGACAGGTTAAAGGTTGGGAAAAGGAACGCGGAGTTTACACAGGCATGGTTTCAGACTGCCCGTACCAGAGTGGTACGAAAAGGAATGTACAAGGAGGGGTAAGTACAGATTGATATGGTGTGAACTCAAGGTGAACAGAACGTACCAGGGTGATGAGGGAATGTCTTAGCATCAGCACGGTTTGAGCAGCATGAGCAGAACAAAGCTTAGAAGCAAGACTTCCCATCATGCCACAGTTATGTGCAGAAGCAATGCTTCCCATCATGCCATGGTCATGTGCAAAAGCAATGCTTTCCTTCAACACCCGTTTTGGGTGGCATGGCTATCTTAATTATGGGAAAATAAAGACGCATAGGAGTTTTTCAAATACAAAAGATATTTGGAACAGAAAACCCCAAGATGGAACTCTCCACTAGAAGCAATCGCTGTTAAAAAAAGCAACAACATCAAAGAGAACTGGATAACGTATAACACAATATTAAGGCGGAGGAGGAGGGTCAACTAATATTGATAAGTTATGAAAAAATAAAAGATCACTTTTCTACTTGGCTAGATTACTTCCAGCTGAATAAAGTGTTCAGACAGGATAAGCAGATAGTTTTTGAAAAGGAGCCTTCAAGATTTGAAAGAGAACTACTGAATAGTAAAACCAAAATAATCGCAAAAATGTATAGACTTCTTTTAGACTACAAAGTAATGGATGAGGAGGTTAAGGCTTCAATGATAAAGTGGGCCCAAGATGTGGGCCGTCCAATTATGCTAAAAGATGGGGGAAACTGATGGAATGTAAATTTGAAATTTACAGTCATCTATAATATAAGAGAGAACATGATGAAAATGGCTCATAGGTGGTACCTCACTCCTTCCAGATGATCAAGAATGTATAAAAAATTGGCGAATGCTTGTTGGAGATGTGGAGGAAATAACGGTGACATAAGCCACATGTGGTGGACGTGTGAAAAGATTAAGATTTTTTTTTGGGGGGGAAATACGATGAATAAGATGATGGGGATAACTTTTACGAAAAAAACGGAGGCATTTCTATGAAATATTTTAGATAAAGAGATAACAAAAAATCTAAGAGAGGTATTCTTGTATGCAACCGTAGCAGCTCGTATATAGAAAGGATTTTTGTTTTGTGTACATTCCATTGTAAGAATGGAAACAGGGCCAGAGCCACAGCCACAGCCTGAGTCTGAAACAGTCCTTGATAGAGTGCCAGAGCCAGAGCGAGACCCTGAATCAGTGCCACAACCAAGCCCTCATTCAGAACCAGAGCCTGAGAAAGAGCCAGAACCAGAACCAGAGCAACAGCCACAGCCACAGCCTGAGTCTGAAACAGCCCTTGATAGAGAGCCAGAACCAGAGAATCAGAATCAGAGTCAGAACCAGAACCAGATCTTCGGTAAAGACGTGGTCTGGTCTTAGCGCAACTGCTCCTCCCACCCGCGATAACAGAGACTGGGTGTTCCAATACATCCCCCCATAGGGAACCTGCCCCAGCCATTCTGTTGGCTGAGGCCCCCTCCCAGGCAGCCCTGACCCTTTCCCCTTAAAAAGCAAAATACAAACTATACAATAACCTAAGAAAATAGTAAAAGAAAAACAAAGCAAGAAACAATTATGCTAAACTTAAAATAATCCCCGCCCCAACTGAACATTTGTCCCACCCCAGAAAGAAAACAACAACAACAACAACAACAACAACAACAACAACAACAACAACAACAACAACAACAAACCACCGTTTGAGGTGCAACAGAGACACGGCCAGAGACAGAACGAGACCCTGAAGCAGTGCCATAACCAAGCCCTCATTCAGGACCAGAGCCTGAAAAAGAGCCACAGCCCAAACCAGAGCAACAGCCACAGCCACAGCCACAGCCTAGAGCCACAGCCTGAGTCTGCAACAGTACTTGATACAGTGCCGGAGCCTGAAAGAGAGACACAGCCTCAAACAGAGCCTGAGCCTGAAACAGAGGCAGAGCCACAGCCACAGCCTGAGTCTGAAACAGTCCTTGATAGAGTGCCAGAGCCAGAGCCAGAGCAAAAACCTGAATCAGAGTCAGAGGGAGAACATGAATCAGAGCCAGAGCCAGAGCTCAATGAAAGCCAGAGCCTGAGCCTGAGCCAGAAATAGGGCTTGATACAGGGCCGGAGCGCAAAACATAGCTGCAGCCACAGCCTAGAGCCACAGCCTGAGTCTGCAACAGTACTTGATACAGTGCCGGAGCTTGAGCCAGAGCCAGAGACATAGCCAGAGCCAGAACAAAACCCTAATTCAGAACCAGAGCCTGAAAGAGAGCCAGAGCCAGAAACAGTGCTTGATAGAGTGCCAGAGCCTGAAACAGAAGCAGAGGCAGATACAAGGCTTGAAACAGCGCCGGAGCCTGAAACAGAGAAACAGTGTGAAACAGAGACAAAGGCTGAGACACAGGCCGAGCCTGAAATAGAGCTAGAATAAGTGCTAGAGCCAAAGACTGAGACAAAGCCTAATAAAGAGCAGAAGCCTGAGCCTGAGCCTGAAACAGTGCTTGATGCAGTGCCAGAGCCTGAAACAGAACCAGAGCCACAGCTACAGCCATAGTGCCACAGCCTGAGTCTGCAACAGTGTTTGATACAGCGCCGGACCCTGAAACAGAGACACAGCCTGAAACAGAACCTGAGCCTGGTTATTAGCATGGCAATTAAAGAAGAGAGAGGCAGAAAGGCTTATAAATAGAGTTAAGTGCAAAGGCAAAATAATAAACAACCCTACAGAAATAGAGAAACGATTTCTCGAATTCTTTAGAGAAATCTATAAGGAAGGAAATGAAACAACAGAAGAAGTTAAAGAACATTTAGAACAGAATTGTCTTCCGAAACTTACTAAAGAACAAAAAGAACTGTTGAATGCCCCTATTACATCGTACGAAATTCAAAGAGCAATTAAGGAAGCAAAGATAGGAAAGCCAGCAGGGCCAGACGGCCTACCGGCAATATATTATAAAAAAATGGAGGACTTACTGTCTGACCCATTAAGAAGTATCATGAACAGAGACTTCCGGGTTAGCGCGAAAGGCTAATGGTGGATTCCCTCCGAGCTCCGGAGGGAATCTGCTCTGTAGAAGACGGGTCTTGCCGCCGCGGCGACGCGGGGACCCTCAGAAACCACAGGCGCTGAAGCCTGTGGACTTGGTGACTCGTCGTGCACCATTTGCGCCCCCGACCCGCGAAGAAGCCTTTTTAAAGGCTTCGGAGCGGGGGACAGAGAGTGGCGCGTTGCTGAGAGTAGACCGCTTCTTCTACGGAGCGAAGCCGCATGCCATGGCCAGAGAGCGCTGACTTCTTTCTTTGAACATTTGGACTTTAAAAGTAACAACCCATGAGTAGTACAGGAATTGGAACTAAAAATAGTTTTTTTCTGAATTTGGCACGATCGGGGGAGGTGCTAAAAGGAAGTCCGTCTCCCCTTCCTGTAGATAAATTAAAGCAAGAATTGATAACTAAGGTTGACAGAACATCCTTCTCTTTACGGGATAAAAGCTATTAATTCCACGACTTGGCAATATAAGTAACTTTGCTGGAGGATAAGAACTGATTTTAAGAGCTGAAGTGCAACCCCCCGGGATCCGGGAGTGATCCGCGAGAGAGCCTGCTGAGGAGACATAAAGAGTTTGACAGCTGTCAAATTAGCTGTCAAAGTTGGAAAAGGAAAAAAAATGGTTTCTGCTATCTTTGCTGGTTATTTTTGTTACAATTTGACTTTAAACTGTTGAAAATAAAGAAGAATAGAAACAAATTAACTTGAATGTTGGATTGGAGGTGGAAGGAATATTAAGTAACTAGAATCCCTCTAGAGGGGGTTCCGAGACATTACAATGGCTGCAGGTGGAAAAATATAGGCTGAGCTGGATAGAATGTTTTTTTCTCTTGGGAAAGTTACAAGGTCAGAGTGAAGCTTTGGCTACAAATGCTACAACTTTGAATTTAAAAGTAAACAAACTTGTTGAATGTGTCAAGGACTTGACTCAAGAAACCTATGCAGCTGAACAAGAAGAGATATGTGCTGTTTCAGAGGAGTGGGAAGGAGGAGCTGAAATGCCGCAGACGACAAAGGAGAGCCAGAGGCCTGCTAAGATAGATGCTAAGAAAAACAAGATTTGGATTATGAGAGCTTGGTTTGAATTAGAGAATGAAGAATGGAGGGATCTCCCTATGGGGAGATCTGAAGACCTATGGATTACAAATCTGATCAAGGCGAAAGTTGGAGCTTTGGGGACATTTGGGACATTTGGACTTAAAAGCAACAAGAAACAAGATTTGGGCTCCACTTTTGAACATTTAGGTCTGGTGGGAAGAAACATAGACCCTATAGGGACAGAGCTTCTCCGAGACCTGATGTCTAATATAAAGGACTACCAAAAAAACCGGCAGAGAGGGACTGAGAGAGATTTGAGGGCCTCGGATGTGAGATCTCCAGGCTGATAGTTGATGGACTGATGGACATTTTTTGGGGATCGAAACCGGGAAAGGGGGGGTGAGAGATTTAGAATCTAAAGGGTGAATAATTATACGTTGTTTTTCTGTTATTTTCTTTTGCAATTAATATAAAAATTGGGAAATTCGTGGAAGGGAATTTGGGTCGACCTTAGAAAAGGGTGTAAAGAATGAGTATTGTTGTTTAAACTGAGGCCTATAAGTTAAAATTGGTTAATTAAGATGAATTAAGTGTAATAATAATAAGGTGAAAGTTGGGGGCAAGAACTTGCTGAGCTAATTATTGAAATTGGAATACAAGAAGGGGAGGTGTGGGGAAGTCAGGAAAAGATGTTAAGAAAATAAGGATTTGAAACTATACTTGTTATTTGTGTTGTGTTTGTTTGTGCTTTTGTGTTTGTTTAAAACTTTAATAAAAATGTATTTTTTTAAAAAAAAGAAGAAGTATCATGAACAACATCTTAAAAGACGGAACCATGCCGGATTCTTGGAAAGACAGCCTTATTGCATTAATTCCAAAACAGGGAACGGACAACCTACTTATTAACAACTAAAGGCCTATCACACTTCTAAAGAACGATTATAAATTATATGCAAATATTTTAGCCGAAAGATCAAAAAAAGGCTTCCAGATGATGATACACAATGACCAAGCTGGCTTTTTGCCCGGGAGGCACATTTATAGCAACACTAGAAACATTATAAACTTATTGGCGTATTTAGACTTAAGAATAGAAAAGAAGGCAGTCTTAATGGCTATAGATGCAGAAAAAGCTTTCGACAGAGTATCCTGGAAATTTATGAAAGGTCTGTGACACCATAACAGATTTTGGTATAAAGTATATAAAAGGGATTGAAGCAATATAATCAAAACAAAAAGCTAAAATCATAATCAATGGAAATTTATCACAGGAGTGTGAAATCAGTAAAGGGGTCAGACAAGGTCGCCCACTATCCCCCTTAATTTTCATATTAACATTGGAAGTTTTATGTAAGGAGGAGGAGGCGTCAAGATGGCGATGAGGTAAGACGCATTTGCCGGAGTTCATTTCGAATCCTTTCTAAAATCTGTGTTGTGGCTCCCAGCCTTTCAAGTTTTTGCTGAAGATTGTATCAGGGTGTTGGAGCCCATGCCAGGAGTTCACATTGTTGATAACTGTAAAGCCTGCATAGTAAATCAGCTTTAATGAGCAGATAATTGTATTCTCCGGCAGCCTTGGAAGCAGCCTTCGACTTACTGGTTTTCCGCCAGCTCACATCCAGTTGTATTTTTATTTCTTCCACCTTTTATTACCTTTTAAGCACTGTTATTTTAAAAGACTCATAACGATGGGCCAAGGCAAACGCCTAAGGGATTGTGACGAGGCTCTGCCCTCCCCAAGAGCCAAACAATTAAAAACCGACCCCCACGTGTCTGGCAATCGGAGTGACCCCACTGAACACTGCTATAGGGTGAAAACTCAGAACAGTTTCTACCCTCTAACGTCTCCAGAAACAACGTCAACACCAGAGGAATTATTTTTACCTCAGATTAAAACTGCGGACGGCAAGCTTGGAGGAAGAGGGTGTGTCCCACTGAGGGTGGTGCAGGACGCCGGAGCTGAGGACTGCGCAAGACAAGAACAACATGAACATCTCCATCTTGTGGTCAGAACCCTTAATTGCATATTTAAGAAGATTGATGTGCTATCCTCCCAGCTATGTAACCTCGAACAGAAAATTGATAACTTCTGGTTAAAGTTTAAACCAACTGTAGATACGGGGGAATTGAAGTGCCAGAGGTCCTTACCTTCAACCAAAAAAAGAAGTGTGATCCCTAAATATAAACCAAATCCTGCACTGAAACACCAAGCGTTGTCCCTGCAACCTAAGAAAATCTGCCTAAACATCGGGGCAGGGTCACCAAGGTGGCTTACTCTGAGTGGGGTTAAAAAGCATCTAAGCAATCTCCTAAACATAGAAATCTCACAATGTGATCTCATTGCAGTATTACCCTTGAACCAGCACCTCAGGCAACAGAAAGTGATGCTTGCGTTTTATTCTCCAAGGATCCCTTCAGCTATCATCAGGCAGAAATCACTCTTGGCTAGGTATGATATCATCCCAACAAGAGTTTTTATGGATAGCATGATCCACCCCCTTCTACTTGCCGGTCACGGCACGGAGTGGACTCTGTCGGAGAGGTCGGGAGTACCCCAGGACATCGAGCCTC
This sequence comes from Podarcis bocagei, assembly GCF_964188305.1. NCBI lineage: Eukaryota > Metazoa > Chordata > Lepidosauria > Squamata > Lacertidae > Podarcis > Podarcis bocagei. The sequence goes on from NW_027670189.1 coordinate 58,053, forward strand.
CTCTCCAGGAGGATATCCATCCGTACCGAAACTGGACTTACCCTACGTCCCCACGAGCCCTAAAGAAACCCACTGGCACAAGCAATTCTCTGACCCCGCCGGAGGAAAGAGAGCTTTTAGCCACCTTTGGCGACCTTCCACCGAGAGAACAACAAGAAATAATTGGAAGACTAGAAGTACTTAATCATCAGCTCATACAGGTCCAGAAGAACGGAAGAGTCCTGCCCACTTCTCAGGATAACCCTGCCAGCTTTTCGGAGTCGTGTTTTAAGGAAGCAGGAAGTCTTCCATACCTTAGTCCAGCTCCTAAACCCATGCCTCCCCCACTTGTGGGCAAAATCCACCGACGTTTGGCAGACCCAGGTCTTGCCCCACAAGTTGGCCCCTCATCCCAACTCTTGATAAATTTTGACTCGCCCTCCAAGAGTCCCCCGCTGAGGAGTGTAACTCAGAGTTCCTTCCACCAAAACAATTCCTTACCATCTAATCCATCAATGCCGGAACTGGAGTCCTCTTATTCCCCTGAGCGGCATAGACCCGACATACAAACGGTACCAGTACGCCGAGCATCCCCTGTACCTTCGCCAGCATCAGGTCATGGGAGTGTTCCACCTACATCAAAAAATGGCCCGGATTTGATTGAAGACCCGGCCGGACATATAAACCAAATGGTTTCATCGGCGACCTTTAGACCTCGCGGTGGGGCAGTCTCAGCAAATCCAGTGGAGTTTCCCACTGAAGTGGCCGCCCTTGGGTTACCCAGCGGGAGACCCGTTTTGTCGCCCCAGTCAGAATTCTTCACTACCAACTTCAAGACTAGGTACCTTCAGCAGGTGCCTGCCATGCAAAGTAAAATAACTGACTTTTTTGCGGGCTCTGCCTTGCCTCCAAAGGACTCACATCTCTCCCTGAAATGACAGCGAATTGGTCACAACAGGAACTCCCCCCTATCAGTCCTCAGCTGGAACATTGCGGGCTGGAGGGGAAAAAAACTTGACCCAGAATTCTTGGAGTATATTAACCTGTTTCATATCATCTTGTTCCAAGAATCGTGGGAAGTAGAGAAAATTGCCCTAAATGGCTTTGAGCTTCTAGAACTCCCTGCCTGCCCCTCCCTGAAAGGAGGCCGCCCTAAAGGGGGCCTAATAATAGGCATCTCCCTCAACCTACACTCTAAACTTACTCTAGTACAGGCCTTGCCTCCTTACGCCCTTACCGGACTGATTGCGGGGGAAAAGATCTCACTTCTAGTTACAAATGTTTACTTGCCACCTGGGGGTTCTTCCTCCGAACTGGGCTCTAAATGGGGCTCGCTAGAAGAGCATTTGCTCTCATGCTATGTTAAGTTTCCTAACACCCCGGCCATAATAGGTGGCGATTTTAATGCCCGCACAGCAGCAAATTGGGACTCGCTGACCAAAACCAAATGGTGGGTTACCCCAAACCTTAATAATTATGAGCTGGAACATATCATGAGGAGAACTTCTAAAGACCAACGAGCTAACGAGGCTGGAGTACTCCTCTATCAAATGGCCATCCGTTTAAATCTGGTCCCCCTAAATGGAACATGCCTCCCTGATATTCCAGGGGATTTCACTCACCTGAGCGTTAAATCAAACAGCGTCCTCGATTACCTGTTGGTTTCCAGTGATCTACTTAAGTGTATTTCCACCTTTAAGATCGAGAATGTACAATCTAGTGATCATCTTCCCCTTGTAGCCAAGCTTTCCCTGAACTGGCAGTCGGAGGCCCATAGACATGCGACCCAGATGGTAACCAACGAATCCTCTCTCCAAGTAAGAGGAATCAAATGGTCGGAGACCCAGGCTCAAAAGTATCAGGAATTCTTTCAAAAAGAAATCCTCGGGCCCCATTCCAACATAGGCTCTGCCTCAGACGAGCATAGCATAGTGTTGAAACGCTTTCACCATCATACGACTGAACTTACGTCCTTCTTCAGGTTACCACCCAAAATATTAAATCGAAACGAGTATACTTACGGTGCCCCCTGGTATAATTCTCAGTGCAAACAAGCAAGACAGCGCCTTCGTGTTATATATAATGCATATAAGACCTCTGATGCATCTACTCTGCAAGAAAGTTATGCACAAGCCAAGCAAGTTTACAAACGCACACAGAAAACTGCCAAACGCGAGTGGCAACACAATCGCTGGCAGGCCTTGATTACCGCTTCAAAACCACATAGATCCAGGGAATTCTGGTCTTTGATTAATAGAAGGGTGAGGAAATACCCAAGGGCAGTCATCCCAGCACCGACATGGGAATTGTTCCTGAAGAAATGTTTCTCACAGGCAGATGCTCCCTCCGACCATCTGATGCATCTGTTTTCCCACCTACCTATTTGGCCTACCACCGATCCGGATGAAATAGCCAAGCTAATAGCCCAGCTGAAACCGGGCAAAGCCCCAGGGCCCGACCTGATCCCTGCTGAAGCAATCAAACTACACCCAAAATGGTGGGCTGACATCTTGGCCAAAACCTTCGACGCAATCAACGCTTCTGGTCTCATCCCCAAAATATGGAAGGAGGCCATTATAGTACCAATTCATAAAAAAGGTTCTCCAATGGAGCCGGAAAACTACCGTAACATCAGCCTCCTTTCGATCATAGGGAAAATTTATGCCAGCTTTTTGCTGACTAAACTATTGCGATGGGCAGACGAGACTAACCAGATTGGTCACGAACAAGTAGGGTTCAGAATTAAACGTTCTACAACCGATCATGCGATAGTCCTTTACCATCTGGCACGGAAGTACTCGTCCCCCCCCCCCCCGCGGCTACCTTTGTGCTGCCTTCCTAGATCTAAAGGCAGCCTTTGACAGCGTTCCTAGAAATATTCTTTGGGAGAAACTTGCGAAACAGGGCATCGATAGAAGACTCTTATGGCTTATAAGCCAGCTCCACGAAGGTACCCTTGCCAGAGTGAGACTTACTCCTGCGGGCGACCTCACAAATTCGATACCAATAAACAAGGGAGTGCGCCAAGGATGTATATTGGCTCCCTGCCTATTCAACCTATTCATCAGCGACATGCGAGCACCCCTAGTCAACTCATCTCCAAGTACACACGCGCCTAGACCAGTGTTTCCCAACCTTTTTTGGGCAAAGGCACACTTGTTTCATGAAAAAAATCTCGAGGCACACCACCATTACAGCCCCGTGATGTCAGCGCGCAGCGTCACGCCGGGAGGGACATGAATTGCTAGCAAATTACATAATCACCTCCTTGAGGGCTGGCTCATCTTTTCCGAAGGCAGAACCCCATTAATTAACAGGAGAGACTCACACCATAGCCAAGACGAGGGGGGAAAACCTCAGTCATGCACAGTCATGCACATGTGGGGGCTAAATGAGGACGAAGACCGGGCAGAGAGCAGGGTTCAAATCACCCCACCTGGCCAGGACAATCCCTGGGTGCTCCCTTGGGCCACTCGCCTGACCCACCTCGCAGGGCTGTTGTTGCGAGGATAACACAGGGAGAACCACGCGCGCCCCCGGGAGCTCCTTGGAGGAGAAAGCGGGCGATGAATGCAATGCACGAAATATATGAGAGGCGACCAGGTTTTGCAGGTGAGGGGCCCTCACCAGCCTCCGCTTCCAACACCCGGCGCAACGACGCCGAAGTTTCCCCCCGGGCTCGGCTCGGGGAGCAGCGCTGCTCCCCCCCGGCTCCCCTTCGCCCTCCCGGCTCTCTCTGCCGCTCACTGGGGACCCCCCTCACCTGCCAAGTCCGGAGCGCCGGTGGAAGTTGCATGCATGCATGCAGGGCGCCGCGTTGCCATTGCATTGCACTGCACTCCATGCAATGCCTGCACGCATGCATTGCCTTGCACGCCCGCCAAGGGGTCTCCCCGCGGTCCGATGCGTCCCCTCCGGCGCGGATGCAGCATTGCAAAAATAAAAACCCCCCGATGCAGCCCTACCTGGGGGGCAGCCTCCGCCTCCGCCGCTCCGCCTCCGCGGGGATCCCCGGGCTCCATCCTGCCGCCCGATCTCCGCGGGGGCGCAGGCAGGCTGCGCGGGGTCTGCGCGGAAGAGCCCCTGCCCGCCCGGCCGCCGCCGCTGCGCTCATTCCATGGCCGGGAGAAGAGCGCTTCAAACAAAACGCCCGGCCCGCCAGGCCACGCTGGGAAACGTAGTTTGCGCACCCCGCACGGGCGCGGAGCCCAAGGGCGAGGGGACTACGGATCCCGGCAGCCCCCGCGCCGGGGACGGAGGGGGAGAGGCCGGGTGCAGGGATGGAGGGACGGGTGGGCGAGCGAGTGAGTGAGTGGCAGCCGCCAAGCCTTGGCCGAGAGCCAGGAAGGGCCTCCCCGGAAGAGGAGGAGGAGGAGGGAGGCGCAGAGCGGGAGGGAGGGAACCCCAGGGGTCATCTAGTGACGGCGCCCCAATCGAAAATTTGACTTAAAAAAAAAATCTTTCAATTTTTTTAATTTTTCCCGCGGCACACCAGGCAACATCTCGCGGCACACTAGTGTGCCGCGGAACAGTGGTTGGGAAACACTGATATAGAGATTATAGAAAGAATACATTGTATACAGCAACACAAAATAATGCAAATAACTACTATAATGATCACTAAAATCAATAAATGTCGAAGCCAACTTCCATCCGGAAGCCAAGAATATAAGAATTCTGATTCCAAGCTGCATGGTAGCTTCCTTTCTAGTTTATTAGCCATGCACTGGTGTCACTTCTATAGCACTGATATTGGTCACTGTATGTTCCTGTAAGAGAACAAGAGCTATTAAACATGAATTTCGATGTATATTGACAGTTTGGATATATGCCCCATGATTCTTTCCCCTCCTTAATTTGGAAATAAATGGGGGCAGGCTCATGGAGGGTCAATTGTACTGGAGGCCAAAAAGTTTGCTTAGGGGATATAATATTAGTAAATTGAAAAGATCCATTGACAGGCACGCCATGAAGCATTATGCCTGAATGACTGGCAAAGGGGGGCATGTGCATACACAGCCAGCATCTAGAAGCATTCAATAAACTGGTAAACATAATCATATCTTGTACAAAAATATTATTCCTCCATATCTTATGATAATTTTCTACCCTAAAAGTCTTATTCAACAACACTGTTCTTCTAGTTCGAAAGTGGCTGAGCCGTGGATACTGCCAGCCAGAGTAGGATTCTGATGACAGCTGCTTGCCAGCCGATAAGGTGAAATATGGTGGTTTCAACTGTATTGGGTCGTCTGCTTCTCTTCCTTGTATAATGGTGCAGCAAAGGATGGCAAGGCAAATGGTTAGGAAGGCGCATCCGCGGTTAAAGAGGCTCACCATGGCCGCACGCATCGAGCTGGAACCCACAAAGGCTTGTCCTCGACGTCCACTGCCGCGTACCCTCATCCCCACGTGATCAGCGGGACAGGTATATGCCACGCGGGGTCAGGCAAGCGTCGGTACACCACCAAGGGGCGGGGGAGTGCCTCCTCCTTCCTAAAATGCAATTCAGCGGGGGTATGGGTCCTAAGATGTGGATATAAAAAATGGTTAAGTACAAAAAGAACTTGGTGAACAGCCAAAGGGATATCTGCTGTTGGTATGCTTCGGCCGCCAAGCTGTTTAAGCAATAGGGTTTTGAACGTCAGGTGTTCCCTTTCCACTATAGCTTGACCTGTGGAGTTAAAGGGTATGCCATTCCACAACATACAAAATTCTGAAAATGCTTTAGAAATATAAGCTGGACCATTATCAGTTTTGATACGTGCAGGTTTACCCATGACTGAGAAACAGCGGATAGTGTGCTGAATGACATGCCGAGCTGTTTCCCCTCTCATGGGCGTAGCCCATATGAATCCAGAGTGGGTGTCCACCGTGAGGTGAACCTTGGAGAGTGGAGCCAACACAGGTGTGTGTGTGACATCCATCTGCCAACACGCCAATGCAGACATGCCCGTAGGATTGACAGCATCAAAAGGAATGGCCAGCTGAGATTTAGAACAGGAAGCACACTGGGAAACTATATCCCTTGCTTGGGCCAAGGGAATAGAAAACTGCTTCGCCAATGCTTTCGCAGGAAGGTGAAAGGTGTTATGACATAGTATAGGATCAGAAAAGAGAGAAAAGGCAGAAATGTTCTTCAATGCTGCATCTGCTCTTGCATTGCCCTCTGCTAAATACCCTGGGTGCAATATGTGGGAGCGAAGATGTGCAACATAATAAGGGAACTCTCTGTGCTGAAGTAAGGCCTGAAGGGTAAGAAACAAGGAAAACAAGTCAGAATCCAAGGAAGGAGTTATATAGATAATGGTAAAATAGCAAAAAGGTGATATACATACTGAGTATCCACAATAAGATTGAAAGGTTGAGTAGGAAAGGATTGAAAGGCAAGAATCAGAGCTGCTAGCTCAGCTCGCTGAGCAGAAGACTGTGGAGGGGCAAATAAACAATTCCATTTTCCTCCCTCCTCCCACGTCACTACTCCCCTACTTCTTGTTCCATCCGTGAAAAGGGTCAGTGCAGAGGGGAGAGGTGTGAGAGACAAGGGGGTAGCCAAAACATAGGTGACCTGTGTCAGAAATGTCAAACGGTCATCCTTTGGAGGGTTAAAAATGATGACACCTATAAAATCTGCCAAAGCAATTTGCACGGCAGCATTAGTTATGAATAAATGCTGCTGTTCAGTCTGTGAGAAGGGAAGATATATTGATGCAACATCATAACCGCTTAAAGCTATTGCTCGTGAACGTCCTTTGATAACAATGTCTGATGTGGATTCAATTATGGAATAAATGTTTTTTGGTGGGGTGTGCGGTAGATGTAGCCATTCTATAATGCAGATAGTCTTCTTCTTGTTCCGCCTGAGCATATAAAATTCCTGTTGGCAACAACAGTGTAGCAAACACTGCCAGATGCAGCTTGTGTGCAGCACCTCTAGGTGGCACATGCAGAAAGGTTTCAATGCTTCACTCACAAAATGTTGACAAAGTGTAGGGGAGTTCCGCATGCCTTGAGGCAGGACAACCCACTGATATCGCTTGGTGGGCTGCGAATTGTGATATACTGGCAATGTAAAAGCAAACTGTTCCCTGTCTGCTGGAGCCAGTGGGATGAAGATGGTTCAATGTGGCCGAAAGTCAACTGTTCAGAAATAAGCTGTTCAGAAACTATATGGTGCCATTGCTGCGGATTTTTCTTTTGGTGGAGGCCACCGTTCTACCCACACTGAGGTATCGGTGATCCTGGTTTGCCACACTGGAAGCAAGTTGTATCGGTGGCTACAGGCTGGTTTTCATTGAGCGCAGCTGCCAGCAAATGAATCTTGTGGGTGGCTGTATCTACGGACTGACAAATGCGAAGCATGGCTGCTGTGTCTGTGGCAGGATTGGCATTTTCCTCATTGGCATTTTCAAAGGCCAATTGTTTGATAATTATTTGTTTGGCTTCAGGATTTTCAATTTGATGACTCACTGCTGTAAGCAGCCTGTCCATAAAGGAAGAATATGATTCTCTAGCCTCTTGCCTGATTGAACTGCACCTTGATTGAATACTGGTGGGTTCTGGGATTTTTCTCATTGCTTGTTTAGCAGCAAGAGCAGTATCCTTCAATAAGATCTGCAGCAGTGTGGCTTGTGCTGAAGCCTGAGCGAAAGGGCCACGCCCCATCAAGGCATCCATGACGTCTGCGAGGGTAATATTTGGATTATTCCCCCTGATTTGTTGAAACAAGGCTTGGTCATAAACACGGCAGGCAGTTTCCCATTCGTGGGCAAACAAAACACCTGCTGATGGGGGTAACACTGTACGTGCCAAAAACTTGATGTCATCTGGAACCAAAGGCTGGGCTAATGTGGTTTCCAAAAGAGCCTGTGTAAATAGGGCTTGAAGTCCATTTGTCCTTACTGACAATTGGAGCTCTTTCAAGATTTTAAAGTCAAAAGGTTGCTGCTGGGCTTGAGTTCCTGCTGGAGCACCAGCAGGGGGCACAATAACAGGGAATGCCATAGTATCCTGAATTAAGGAACAGGCAAGGACTGCACGTTGAAAAGGGGTAGCTGGGTCTGCCTCTGAAAGATTAGGATTATAGCCAGCCAGACCACGGTATTTTTGCAGGATTGGGTCCTCTGGTGAGGAACTGTAGTCCGGAGGTTTGGGGTCTGGAGCTGCTGGCAGGGCAAGTATCGGAACAGAGGCTAACACACCAGACTCTAACACAGCAGGCTGGATTAAGGAAGCTGGAGGTTGTTTTGGCAATGCAGCCATGGAGATATTTTTTGGCGATAAGGAGCCCATGGCGTAATGAACCTTGCACCATGCATTTAAAATCCGAGTACTGATGCTGGGGAGCCCATGAAAATGTTCACCAATCTTGTCCCAAAGTTTTAATTCACATGTTCCATTCAAAGGAAACCAAGGACAATGTTCATCAATAGCCAGAATAAGCTGTATCAAATCACCCTCTGGAACTTCCAATTTGTTGGAGGAGAGGAGAAATTTTAAGTCTTTTAAAAACTTCTGTTGTGGAGTAGTCAAAGAGCTGCCCATTTTTCAAAAATCAATATAATAGAAGGGATCGGACTCACCAGGGATCCTTAGATTCTTCAGCGCTGTGCAACACTTGCCGGGCGTGGTGAACCGATGATATCCACTGCTTGGATAGAAAAACCTCTCACGGTTTCTTTTAAAATCCTCTTAGTCTGCCTCAGACTGTTTGCTTTAATTTTTGCCTCTTTTCTTTAAGTTGCCTCACACGGGGCACCACTTGTGGGAACCAATTGACGGAAGCCAGCCGTCATTTTGGGGTGCAAGGCATAGAAAAACACACACAAAGGCAGCAATATTTTCATGGACGGAGGGCAGCTCATATCAGACTTCTCCTCCTCCTCCAGTCCGTTTATTACACTGCCCAGAGGGGGGAACATAACTCCTTATAAGGTCAATGCATTCCAATACATTGTAAAGCTCAGAGTACTGGTCAGCCGAGGTCAGGGGGCACCCTGCAATATTACAAGCCTTTATCGTGGCTATCTCTCCCACATAGAAGGTAATGACACCCGTTTTGGGTGGCATGGCTATCTTAATTATGGGAAAATAAAGACGCATAGGAGTTTTTCAAATCATATAATAAGAAATGCTATATATAAGGTATGGGGGAAATACAAAAGATATTTGGAACAGAAAACCCCAAGATGGAACTCTCCACTAGAAGCAATCGCTGTTAAAAAAAGCAACAACATCAAAGAGAACTGGATAACGTATAACACAATATTAAGGGGGGAGGAGGAGGGTCAACTAATATTGATAAGTTATGAAAAAATAAAAGATCACTTTTCTACTTGGCTAGATTACTTCCAGGTGAATGAAGTGTTCAGACAGGATAAGCAGATAGGTTTTAAAAAGGAGCCTTCAAGATTTGAAAGAGAACTACTGAATAGTAAAACCAAAATAATCGCAAAAATGTTTAGACTTCTTTTAGACTACGAAGTAATGGATGAGGAGGTTAAGGCTTCAATGATGAAGTGGGCCCAAGATGTGGGCCGTCCAATTATGCTAAAAGATGGGGGAAACTGATGGAATGTAAATTTGAAATTTACAGCCAGCTATAATATAAGAGAGAACATGATGAAAATGGCTCATAGGTGGTACCTCACTCCTTCCAGATGATCAAGAATGTATAAAAATTTGGTGAATGCTTGTTGGAGATGTGGAGGAAATAACGGTGACATGAGCCACATGTGGTGGACGTGTGAAAAGATTAAGATTTTTTTTGGGGGGGGAGAATATACGATGAATTAAAAAAGATGATGGAGATAACTTTTACGAAAAAAACAGAGGCATTTCTATGAAGTATTTCAGATAAAGAGATCCCAAAAAATCTATCAAATTAAAGCCTATACAAAAAACAAACTAACAGAACAATAAAACTATAAAAACAAAAAACAAAGTTAAAAACACAACATAATTAAATTAAACAAATTCCCCCACTCAACTAAACACCCACCCCACCGCACACACCCGAGGCCTCCCTGGAGCCCCATAAGCTGCGGAGGTGAGTATGGGGCCCGCCCCCAGGCCCAAGGTGGAAAAGGGCTACCGGGGGGAGCGGTCCTCCCCACAAGCTCACGGCAAAGCGGCAGCAGCAATGTCCCGAGGCCTCCTTGGAGCCTTATATGCTGTGGTGGAGTATGGGGCCCGCCCCCAGGCCCAAGGTGGAGAATGGGCTTCCAGGGGGAGCGGTCCTCCTCACAAAGTCACGGCAGAGCGGCAGCAGCAATTTCCCGGGCCTCCTTGGAGCCTTATATGCTGTGGTGGAGTATGGGGCCCGCCCCCAGGCCCAAGGTGGAGAATGGGCTTCCAGGGGGAGCGGTCATCCTCACAAACTCACGGCAGAGCGGCAACAGCAATGTCCCGGGCCTCCTTGGAGCCTTATATGCTGAGGTGGAGTATGGGGCCCGCCCCCAGGCCCAAGGTGGAAAAAGGGCTTCAGGGGGAGCGGTCCTCCCAGAGACTCACCGGCAAAGCAACAGCAGCAATGTCCCCGGGCCTCCTTGGAGCCTTATATGCTGAGGTGGAGTATGGGGCCCTCCCCCAGGTTCAAGGTGGAAAAAGGGATTATGCTGGGAAATAGAAGTTACAAAATGAGGGCATTTGCTGACGATTTAATTATAACTACGGAGCAACCAAAACAGAGTTTAAGAAAGGCATTGGAAATAATATATGGCTACGGTAAAGTTGCGGGGTTCAAAAGGAATTTAAACAAGACAAAAGAGAGCCAGACCCTGAAACATAGCTGGGTCAGAGGCAGAGGAAGAGCCATCATGAGACCCTGAATCAGAGTCAGAACCAGATCTTCACTCAGAACCAGACCCTGAAAGAGAGCCAGAGCCACAGACAGAGCCACAGACGGAGCCTAGAGCCACAGCCGAGATCCACAGCCTGAGTCTGAAATAGTGCTTGATAGAGTGCTGGATCCTGCAACAGAGACACTGTCTGAAACTGAGCCTGACGCTTAAACGTAGCCAGGGGCAGAGGGAGAGGCAGAGCCTGATACAGTGCTTGATACAGCATAGGAGCCTGAAGCAGAGACACAGCCAGATCCAGAGACACAGCCAGAGCCAGAAGAAAACCCTAATTCAGAACCAGAGCCTGAAAGAGAGCCAGAGCCAGAAACAGTCCTTGATAGAGTGCCAGAGCCTGAAACAGAGGCAGAGGCAGATACAGGGCTTGAAACAGCGCCAGAGCCTGAAACAGAGAAACAGCGTGAAACAGAGACAAAGGCTGAGACACAGGCCGAGCCTGAAATAGAGCTAGAATAAGCGCTAGAGCCAAAGACTGACACAAAGCCTAATAAAGAGCAGAAGCCTGAGCCTGAGCCTGAAACAGTGCTTGATACAGTGCCAGAGCCTGAAAAAGCCACAGCTACAGCCATAGTGCCACAGCCTGAGTCTGCAACAGTGTTTGATACAGTGCAGGAGCCTGAAACAGAGACACAGCCTGAAACATAACCTGAGCCTGGTTATTAGCATGGCAATTAAAGAAGAGAGCCCCCGGTGATGACCTTATATCCATTGATGCCATCAAAGCAAATAAAGATTGGTGGATCCCACTTTTAGCAGCACTTTACACGTATATAAACAAAACAGCAAAATTTCCCTCAAGCTGGAGCTTGGCGTTGATTGTATTAATACATAAGAAAGGCCCACGTACAGAGTCGAGCAACTTTAGGCCAATCATCTTGCTAAATGTCATTGGGAAGATTTACTCGGGGTACCTGCTAAACAAACTATCGAAATGGATGGAGGATGACAATATCATTGCCGATGAACAGGCGGGTTTTCGCCCTGGAAGATCTACTACAGACCAAATATTAACCTTGAATCACCTGGCGGAAAAGTATGCCGGCAAAGCCCCAAAGGTTCTTCATGTGGCTTTTAGTGACCTTAAGCAGGCATTTGATCGAATCTCTAGAAAGCAGCTATGGACAAAACTGGCTGCTACAAAGATCGATCATCGTCTCCTTCATCTGATTATCAGCCTCCATACAAACACCTTCCTGAGAATCAGGCTAGACAATAAAGGCCTAGTCTCCAACCCTGTTACCACCAATAGAGGGGTAAGACAGGGTTGTCTATTGCGTGGCAAGTTACCTCCCCCAATGAAATGAAGACACGGACACAATGATATAAGGTTAATGGGTGTGAATGGCCACAACTTTATTGATTACGAAAATTGAAGGTATTGGCCTTAGGCATTGGCTCCTATCGACTACCCGGCATGGTGACCGGGAAGGGTTGAACACAAACCGCGGGAGTCCTGTTGAAGTACGCCAACTAGGATCCCACGGGTGTCACCGCTCGGGGGCGTGCCGGGGGCCCTACCTCGCAAGGCTTCGGACAAGGCCACGTCCCCCGGAGTCCTCTACCGGACTACCCCTTCACATTGGGGGAAGGTGATGGCGCTTCCTTCCCCACCTCCATTTGTCTAACCATTGCCCCATGCCAATGCCTAACCGCCACACGAGCAAAGCTCGTCGCCAATACCTTCAAACCCGCAACCAATCCCTAATCCCTGCACTGATGTCCCCCAACCACATGTCATTTCCTGCATCTGACAGATGCACGCCATCCCATCTGTAGAGGGCCTCATTGTTGAACTGGATGCCAGGGTGACCTATGACACACCCACCCAGATCCGCCACTCTACGCGCCACTGCCCGCTCCAAGACCTTTCTAGCCTTATTGATTCCCGCGGGGCTCACACAATCCCTCCAAATCCTCCTCTCAAGCAGCAAGGACCACAAGATGGTAATATTTGGGTAAACCCCCTTTAAATGCGCCAAATCATCGAAAATGTTCCATCGCAAATCGATGGCCTTGCGGTATGCCAAGTCATTTTCCCCTAATTGAATTAACAAAGCGTCGGGAGGCCCCTCGGCGGCAGCCCTCGTAAACACCGCCGGTTTGAATTCGCTCCAGCGCATCCCTCTACGCGCAATCCAAGTCAGCTCAACGTTTGAAGGCAGGCTCAAATTATACCCCAGTCCGGAACTCACAGCACGGTTCTTGGCCCAGTGGACTATACTGTGGCCCACCAACCAGATGCACACTTTCTTGGCTTCTGCGGGGAAAATAGACAGAAAAGGCAAGGTCAGGACTACCACGGCAAGTCATAAGTTCTTTCTCACATAAGTTTTGTATGCATTCAATTTCCACCTCCCCAAGTCCTTGATCCTCTCCGTGGAGAGCCCTAAGTGCACTGCGGTGGCGGCGGCCCCGAGGAATGGGCTGAAAATTCCTCGGCTGGAAAACCGCAAGCTGCAAGTGCCACCCGCAGCACGCGTGTGAACTGGTGTCTGGACAAGGATGACCCATCTGCATGAACAAGAAATGGGCCAGGGCCACTGGGTCTCAAATAGAGAAAACGCCGTGTGTCTCTTACGGGACAGGGGCCACTACCCTGCACGGCAGATAGTCGTAGGAGCGTGCCCTTACCGAGCTGGTCTGTCTTAGAACTCCGCACCTGGACAAACAGCTCGGACTCGGACAGGGACAGATCACTTAGTAGTAAGCCTCTCTGAGGATGGGCCAGCCCGCGCTCGCAGACTAGCTCACCAATGCGCAGGGCGCCAAAGAATGCTATGGAATAGGCGGCCGAGAACAAGCGCGCCTCATATTTTGACCAGCATATAGAGCGTAACTTCTTGTGAATCTGAGTCAAAGCGTCAAACGTTATGGGCCTCCTCCTGTCTAAGCTGGGAGGGTGCTGCCGACGCCAACCCTCTAGGGTCTTACGGACAATAAAAGCTGAACATGGGTCAGCGGCAAAAAAGGCCTTACAAAAGTATGAAATTCCTGCGGACTGAATATTAAGAGTTTTAGGGGCCCTTCCCAACTCCCTTAGGTGAGCCAAATAGCGGAGAACCTCCCTCGTTGAGGGAATGGAATAAGGCCCCGTGCAGGGCCTGCTGCTGCGAAATTTTAAGAAGTCGGCCCAGGCCTTCTTGTATGATCTCATTGTGGAAGGGGCCACGGCACCGATTAAACCTTTCATCACTTCTTGCTCCCAACGCTCCAGAGATGCTCCGGAAAAGGCATCGATGATTGCTCGGCATCCGGCGCTAACAAGCGGAAGCGCTCCATCTGAAAGCGAGACAAAGCATCCGTGATGTCATTGTTAATGCCGGGTACGAATTTAGCAGAAAAGTATATGTTGCGCTCTAAACAGAAAAGGACAAGAGACCGTAGGAGGTTCCCCACCCTGGATGAACGCGCCGACTGCTTAGCTAAAACTGCTACGACTGCTTGATTATCTGTATTGAAGCAAACCCTGTGATTGCGGAACTGATCTACCCAAAGATGTACTGCTACCAGAATAGGGAAGAATTCCAGGAATGTGAGATCCCGGGTGATGGGCTGGCCCTGCCATTCTAGTGGCCACCTTTTGGCGCACCACTGACCCCGGAAGTACACCCCAAAGCCCAACGCACCAGCGGCGTCTGACTGTACTTGAAAGTCGGCCGTTAGGGACATGGAATTTTGCCATAGTGATATGCCGTTGTACATGTCAAGGAATTGCAACCACATGCCCAAGTCCGCCTTAACTTCCCTGGAAAGCCGGACTCTATGCTGGGGAGCCCTGAGTCCTGTGGCCAATCTAGCTAGACGGTTGAGGTGACCCAGCAAGGACTGGATTTGTCTCAGAGTGATTTTCTTTAGGGGCAGGAGCTGCTGAATCAGCGCTTTAAGAGCGGACAGCTTCTCCGCGGGCAGCCGAGAAGTCTGCGCTACTGTATCCAATTCGATGCCTAAGTAAACCAAGGAAGTGGTCGGGCCCTCCGTTTTTTCAGCTGCCAGGGGAACCCCAAGTTCCTCTGACAAGGCTGTGAAGGCACCCAGGAGGGCGGAGCAGCCCTGAGTACTGTCAGACACCAAGATAAAGTCATCGAGATAATGGGACACGCCCACGGACCCAGATCTGAAGCGGAGGGCCCATTCCAGGAAAGTACTAAAGGACTCGAATGCTGCGCAGGCCACGGAGCAGCCCATAGGCATCGCTTTGTCGACGAAATACTCCCCTTGAAATTTAAAGCCCAACCAGCGGAAATCCACTGGGTGGACCGGGAGGAGGAGTTGAAACGCTGACTCGATATCACATTTTGCAAGCAGCGCACCCCTCCCGAATTGCCGAATCATCTTAACTGCTTGGTCGAAAGAGGCATACTTGACCGTGCAGAATTCCTGAGGAATAGCATCGTTGACAGAACCCCCTTTTGGGTAAGATAGGTTATGGATCATCCGAAATCCCCCCGGCGTCTTTTTAGGAACGATGCCCAGCGGGGACAAGTGAAGCCCTTCAAATGGAGGCGCGGCAAAGGGGCCCGCCACCCTGCCAGCTTTGATTTCTTTTTCAATCTTTTTCCTAGCTATGTCGGGCCTTTCCCTAACCGACTTTTGATTTTCCGGCTCCCTGGGGGTAGGGGGAACTGTCACGGGGATTCTGAAGCCTTTCGAGAAGCCCTCCCAAAGGTACTGCGCAGCTTTTCGGTCTGGATACAGATCTAATAGGGTCTTCAGGGGCTGTAGACGGATAGGGGTATAGGCCAATGGGAGCTTGTGGTTACTGGCGGTTACTGGGTCCCAACGGGTGGACGGCAGGAGAGATGCATTCCTGCGGAAATTCTCATCATACGTTAAGGCTGCGTTTTCTCCGGCTAGAGAGTACGCAGTTCTGACGTGTGTCAGATAGGCCACTAGATCCATCGATCTCCGTGGATAAGCGGCGCAAACAACTCCCATGAAGACTTGATACCCGTCTAACCAATTTTCAAATGTGCGCTCCGCCCTAGGCGTTCTGTACCTCTTTTTACCGTAAGAGCGCCTCTTTTCGCCCTTTCCCGTTAGCTTGGCCGGGGGGAGAAGAGTGAAGATATCGACATAGTCCCCGTTGAGGATCTTATTCCTCTTCCTTTGGGACAAATGGTTCCCCACTATGAAATCGGTTGGCTGGTTGGTGGATACTTTAGCGTCTTCAACCAACGCCCCATCCTTCCAGTCCAGTACCCCTTTGAAAGCTTTTCGGTGTGAGTTGGCCCTCCTTTCGTGTGCCCAAAGGGGAATCCCGTGATTGCTCTCACCTAAAACCCAGTACCCATCCATCTGATCCTCAGAGTCTGACCCCGAAGAAGACGTACCTGAGTCGTCCTCTGTTTCCGATTGCTTGTTCCGCTTCCTCTTGGCCGACGTATGTTTCTTCTTAGCCTTCCTCTTACCCCCCTGCGCCTCACCTGTTGGCGAGCCACCGCTGGCCACCGGCTGAGCACTTGGGGGATCCGGCTGCTCCCCCTCCGAGCCGGAACATGCGCTGTCCTCTGTTGAGCTGTGCTGTGCCTGCTGTTCCTGAAAAACACTAGGGATGCCTGCGGCCTGTGAGAGGGTGCTTTTTCTGGCGGCCTTGGAAGGGGCCTTCCCTTTACTGGGACCCTTTGCTGGTGCCTTCCCCTTTCCTGTGCCAAGGCTAGACTTTTTAGCGATAGCTGTCTGGGCGCGCGTATTGGGGCGGCTTGTTACCGAAGGCCCGGGGTGAGTGTTACCCACCGCGTTCGCCTCTGACACTTGTTGCCCCTGGTTATTTGGGGGCGTATCAGGTATCATGTCCTGTGATGGCTCGGGAGCGGGGGGCGCTGACGCTCCTCCCGATTTGCATTTTTTGTAAAAGGTTTCGAAAGCCATAAAGATTTGGGCAAACACCTGAGGGTCACATGGCATGGCCGGTAACTGCGCAACTCCAGCAGTATTGGATGCTGGCTGGGTGCCAGAGGTGGATGGCTGCTGGTCGCCGTTTGAAGCCATCCCCGAAAACAAGTTAGAACCCAGAGATATTATATATATATATATATATATATATATATATATATATATATATATATATTTATTTATTTATTTATTTATTTATTTATTATTATTATTATTATTATATTATAATAATTATTATTATTATTCTATCACAGTTTATCTAATTCAATTCTGCTATCACACTTTGATTTGCAATATTTGTTACTTCCTACTAAATTATAATATATCCAAATATAATTCAGTCTATGTATTACACTATTTCCTAATTGCTCCTCTACTAGTTAGTAAAATTTGCCAAATTTGCCAAATAAATGTCTAATGTATTATTATTTAGTAGTAAACCTTTAACAATGCCTGAAAATCACTTATGGAATAAGTACCCTGACTGTTTTTGTTTTTTTTAGATAAATTTTATTTCCGATATACACTCTTTTAAAATCACAAACTTTCCAAAAAGAAAAAACACAAAAATAAACAAATATAGACAGTAAAACATCAAAACGTAAATACATTTCTCCAAAAGTACTAATTATCATATTGTCATTTTGACTTCCCTCCACCACGATTTAAGCTATATCACATTAATAACCTTCTTGCAGTTCCTTCTTTCACTTTTGTCTTTACTTCGCAGATTCTATAGTTCACCTACTGTTATTTTAATATTACCTAAGTTTTTTTCCATGTATGATATAAATTTATTCCAATCATTAATAAAGTTTTTATTACTCTGGTGCCTAATCTTCTGAGTCATTTTTGCCAACTCAGAGTATTCAAATAGCTTGTTTTGCCATTCACTAATAGTTGGGATTTTAGATGATTTCCAGTTCTGTGCCAACAGTATTCTGGCTGCTGCCATTGCATACTGGAACATGGTTTGATCTTCTTTCCTAATCTCCTCACCGACCATTCCCAGAAGAAATGCTTCTGGTTTTTTTGGAAATGTGTATTTCATTATCTTTTTCAATTCGTCGTAAATAGAACCCCAGAACCTCTTCACTTCTTCACATGACCACCACATATGATGGAAGTCACCCTCTTTTTTTTTACATTTCCAACATCTTTTGTCTCCAGTCTTGTACATTTTTGCCAGCTTAACAGGAGTAATATGCCAACGATACATCATTTTTTCGATATTTTCTCGGAGGCTAACACATGCTGTAAATTTTATATCCTTAGTCCAAAGTTTCACCCATCTCTCATATTCTAGACTGTATCCCAAATCTATGGCCCACTTTATCATGACCTCCTTCACCTCCTCGTCTTTAGTATCCCATTCCAGTAATTGATTGTACATTTTAGATAAAAGCTTACTCTTTCCTTCTAATATTTCTACCTGGAATTTTGATTTTCTCTCACTCATCCCTATTTTTTTGTGTTCATTCCATAGGGCATTAATTTGGTGAACCTGTAGCCATCCTATTGACTTATCCTTTAGTTCTTCATATGGTTTAATTCTCCACCCTTTATCCGATTTAGTCAGGAGATCTTCGTAGGTCCATCTTTGGGTTCCCGTGTTTAAATTTTTAAGTGATGAGATATTAACTGGTGATAACCACCAAGGTATGCCCTTTTCCAACAGTCTTTTAGTTCTATTCCATACCTCTAACAACGCTCCTCTAACAATGTGGTGGGAGAATCCCTTATGAACCCTTTCTTTATCCTGCCATAAATAGGCGTGCCAGCCAAATAAGTACCCTGACTGTTAACAGTGATCAGATGCCGTGGGAAACAAGGGTCCCCAGTTAGATAGCTGCAATATAAATCCTGCCGCTAGGTGGCAGTGTTCGCTAGGAGTTTGCAGAACCCTCAGCCTAGGACAGTAAAGCAGCTACAAGCACAGGAGCTTGCAGAAAAGATCGTTGTCCTACAATAAAGCAAAAAACTACCAAAACAAATGCGATGCCAATTAAATTATTTCAAGTAACTAAGGCCCAAGAACGTTGTTCCACCGTAAAAGCAAAAGCAACGAGGCCAGTAGCGGTGCCAGCTAATTATTATACTGCTGATTGAATAATGAGCAGGAGCCAGGCAAGCCGCACCGGGAAAGGTGTGACGCCTACGCGAATCACAGCTTGAAACACTGAGCGATGAAATGCAGGGAACAAACAAAATAGAGACCTGAGGCGGAGATTTACTTCGGATGACACACTTAAAATGGCCGCCGCGGCAGCACCACGTGGTCCCTACCAAGATGGTGGCCGCTATAAACCAACCTCCCTCACTATCCTATGCAATGGCGGAGACAGACTTATGATGACCCACTTAAAATGGCCGCCGGCAGCACCACGTGGTCCTACCCAAGATGGCGGCTGCTCTAAACCTACCTCCCTCACTATCCAATGCAATGGCGGCCCGCAGCCCTGCCTCAATTGCCCACAAAGATGGCGCTGAACTCTTCCCTACAGTATCCCTAAATGATAATGGCGGCCGCGGCTTAAACGCCCTCCCACAAAAGCTGACGTCTGCAGCCCACAGCAGCGATACCGGCAAAACAAGCAAAGCAAATAGGGGTAAACTAGGGAGAGCTAGTGGTCAGCCACCGAAGGAGAACTCCCAAAAGGCTGACGTCTGCAGCCCACTGCAGCGATACCGGCAAAACAAGCGAAGCAAATAGGGGCAAACTAGGGAGAGTTAGTGGCCAGCCACCGAAGGAGGAGGATGAAACCGATGAGAGGGGGTGTGTGGTTTCGGTCAGAGAAAGACAGCACGCAGTAAGAAAGACCGCCGGGACGCAGGCAAGCGGCGCGCGGGGGGGAAAGTGCCGAACGGTGGCAGCGACGGTTACTTTACCCCTCTTCGTTTCCTTGTCCCGGTTGGATCAGACAAAAGCACAAGACTCCTGATGATTTGTAGCTGGAGGCAGTAGCGAAGGTAAGCACAAGACTCCTGAGACGATTTGCAGCTGGAGGCAGTAGCGAAGGTAAGCAGGGCGAATGCAGCGAAGGAAAAGAAAACCGCTCTACAGCTGGCGAGGGGGGAAAAGAGGGCGGTCCCCGGGCGTGCCTGGCCCTAAATAGCCCAGGCCACGCCTCCCCCGCCCGCCGATTGGCGGGCTGGGTGGCAGACACGCCCGGGGATTCCCCCAAGTCTCGCGGGTGCAAGGGAAGCCCCCGCGGATGTGGGAGGAGGATCCTGCCCGCAACACCCTCTCCGCTGCAGGGGCGGAAAGGGCTTTGGCCCCAGCATTGTTTAATTTTTACATTAACTCACTGGTGACTCACATGGCCAATGATGCTTTCCACCCCCCCAAATTAGCAGGCCAATCTCTGAATGTTCTTCTGTATGCGGATGACGCCGCACTTCTTGCCAGATCCCCTATTGGACTGAGGAGAATGTTGCAAGCTCTACATGAATACTGTGATCAGCATGAGCTCCAACCCAACTATGCTAAGACCAAGATGATGGTCTTCTCTGCCCGACCGAGACTCCATCAATGGTCTATGAACGGGATCCCCTTAGAGCAGGTTAACTGCTTTAAATATCTGGGACAAGTAATACGGTCAAATAGGTCTTTTCTGGCCCATAGAGACTATATAACAACTAACGCATCTAAAGCAGCCATCCAGATTAGATCCTTATATGCCAAGAATCAGGCTCAATCAGTGAAGATAGCCTTGAGACTCTTTCAAATGAAAGTCCTCCCCCTTCTTTTGGTGGGCATCTCTTTAGGCTCCCGTAGGGATTTTTTAAAATTGGATTCTATCCAAACGCGATTCCTTAGAGCCATCCGTAGGATTCCCCCCTCGGTAGCGGGCGCGGTTATGAGATTAGAAGTCGTCTGGCAAGCTCTACGGCATGTGGCCTTGAAGACGAAGCTCTGGCTATGGCTCAAGCTTTGTTTTAAACCAGTGGGTATTGCCCCCTTGATATTGAGGGACGATTTCCAATCATTGTGGGAAAGGGAGGTCACTAACGAGGTTCAATCCTGCGGATTGTCTCACCTTTACTTTGAGTCTATGACGTACAATCAAGCTAGAGCTGTGATCTCCCGGAGACTGAGTGACATTGCCAGACAAGAGGACATAGGCCAGGTAAAACCAGGGATGTTCCTAGGGGACCAGATTTATCGGACTATACCAGCCCCCTACCTTGCAGAAATTCACTATGTGGAATACCGTAGACTTCTTACAGCAGCTAGATTAAATGTCCTTGACTCTGCGATATTGTGGGGAAGGTACAGGGGAGTACCATACGCCCAGAGAACCTGTCATTGTGCCATGGGTGTGGTTGAGTCCACCGAACACATTCTCTTGACTTGCCCTTCTTATACAGCGCTTAGACATAATTTAGACCCACTTCTATGTCAATCTAGCTTCCTATCCGGAGAAAACCAGGTTTTACACTTGCTGAATAACATCACTGATTCAGGGTCTCGCTCTGTCTCTGGCTGTGTCTCTGTTGCACCTCAAACGGTGGTTTGTTGTTGTTGTTGTTGTTGTTGTTTTCTTTCTGGGGTGGGACAAATGTTTAGTTGGGGCGGGGATTATTTTAAGTTTAGCATAATTGTTTCTTGCTTTGTTTTTCTTTTACTATTTTTCTAGGTTATTGTATAGTTTGTATTTTGCATTTTAATTGGAAAGGGTCAGGGCTGCCTGGGAGGGGGCCTCAGCCAACAGAATGGCTGGGGCAAGTTCCCTATGGGGGTGTGTGTATTGGAACACCCAATCTCTGTTATCGAGGGTGGGAGGAGCAGTTGCGCTAAGACCAGACCACGTCTTTACCGAACATCTGGTTCTGACTCTGATTCTGATTCTCTGATTCTGGCTCTCTATCAAGGGCTGTTTCAGACTCAGGCTGTGGCTGTGGCTGTGGCTGTTACTCTGGTTCTGTCTCTGGCTCCGGCTCTTTCTCAGGCTCTGGTTCTGAATGAGGGCTTGGTTCTTTCACTGATTCAGGGTATCGCTCTGACTCTGGCTCTGGCACTCTATCAAGGACTGTTTCAGACTTAGGCTGTGGCTGTGGCTGTGGCTCTGGCTCTGTTTCCATTCTTACAATGGAATGTACACAAAACAATAATCCTTTCTATATAAATTTTCCAGTACATTCTGAAAACATAATAAATCCTTAATTGTTGTCCACCTCCTTTTAGTTCCTTTATCACTCGAATGCTAGCACGGAGTCAAAACTATTATTGTATTTTTGAACATATCTTGTATAACCATCCCATTTTTCTGCAAATTTTTGCTTTGAGATTCCTCTGAGTTTGCTAGTCAATTGAGCCGTCTCCACCAATTCGTGTAATTTGATTTGCCAATCTGTTATTTTTGGAGTCTCGTGATCTTTCCATCCCTTGGCCACAAGTATACGAGCTGCTGCGGTTGCATACAAGAATACATCTCTTAGATTTTTTGGGATCTCTTTATCTAAAATACTTCACAGAAATGCCTCTGTTTTTTTCGTAAAAGTTATCTCCATCATCTTTTTTAATTCATCGTATATTCTCCCCCCCAAAAAAAAATCTTAATCTTTTAACACGTCCACCACATGTGGCTCATGTCACCGTTATTTCCTCCACATCTCCAAGAAGCATTCACCAAATTTTTATACATTCTTGATCATCTGGAAGGAGTGAGGTACCACCTATGAGCCATTTTCATCATGTTCTCTCTTATATTATAGCTGGCTGTAAATTTCAAATTTACATTCCATCAGTTTCCCCCATCTTTTAGCATAATTGGACGGCCCACATCTTGGGCCCACTTTATCATTGAAGC